>NC_081431.1:28383289-28618289 GCF_949786415.1 Peromyscus eremicus | reverse complement strand
GGGTCAGCACAACATGAGGAACTGTATAAAAGGGACACAGCTTTAGGAAGGTTGAGAACCACTGTTCTAGGAAGTCAACAAGTCCAGCTGGGATGATCTTGCACAATCAGGAGCAGCTGAACTCCCAAAGATGGCTGTTGTTTAGCTTAGAGGATAGTCCTGTCATAGCTGGGCCGACAGAGGACCAAAACATGACAGACTCACACAAGCTGTTAACATAGCATGGCACAGAATGAGCATGCAACATTTACTGCCCTTAGTGTTATTATATTGAGTGTGTTTTATAACACCAGGGCACAGGTAAGGGTGGGGGGCAATATGTACTAATGCTGACATGAATTTGTACAGTTTCTAGAAGGCAATTTGGCTTATATTAAAAAAAAAAAAGGTGTTCTTGTTTTTAAGGTGTCTATGCACTGAAGTTGTAACTTTCTAAGAATTTATTCTGAAGACGTAACTGGACAAACACACGTGTAGCCATGCTGTCTTTCCAGCGGTGTTTACGATCTGGGGATTCAGTCCCAAGTTGTTTGTAAATTGGTGACTCATCTCAGCACGGTTTGTAACACGAAAAGCTTAGAAAAGAGAATTAATTGTTCAATAATAGAGATTGGTTAAAAAAAACAGTTTCAGCACGAAGATGGACTGCCATAAAGTTATTAAAATTTCATAAACATAGAAAAATATCAACGGTGATGATCTTCCAGTAGTACATTACAGACAGTTCTACAAATTCAAAATATTTCCTTTTTCTCCCTCCCTTCCTCCCTCCCTCCCTCTCTCCCTCCCTCCCTCCCTCCCTCCCTCCCTCCCTCCCTCCCTCCCTCCCTCCTTTTCTTCCTTCCTTCCTTCCTTCCTTCCTTCCTTCCTTCCTTCCTTCCTTCCTTCCTGCCTTCCTTTCTCTCTCTCTTCCCCTCCCTCCCTCCCTCCCTTCCTTCCTATCTTTCTCTCTGTCTTTCTTTCTTGGGAGAGAGTGTGCCCTGACTCCCACCTTGTTGAGGGCAGGGGTGGTGACAACTTTGGGGAGTGTGCCCTGGATCCCGCCTTGTTGAGGGCAGGGGTCTTCTCGTTTCTTCCACTATGCTGCTTATCCAGGCAGACTAGCTGGACTTTGGTCTTCCAGGTGATTCTCCTGGTGCCACCTCCTATATTGCTGTAGGGATGCCAGGATTTTATACGAATGCCACTGAGTCCAGCTCCTTCATGTAGCTTCCAGGGACGGAACCTGGGTCATCAGGCTCACTGGGCTAGCACTTTTATCCACTGAGGGCTGCAGATACTTTTCATTTAGTTTCACTTTTGTGGGTTTTTTTTCTGTATGTTTCATAATTACATCAATAAAAATGTCTTCAGTGGTATGGACCTTGTTGCCTCAGTTCACATTTCACTATTCTTTTAATACTCTCTCATTGAGTCTCCAATTTGCTGAGTGTTCGTTTTGCCTTTTCCAAAAGACTAGAGACTGTAGGTCTTACAGGAAGTGCTCCTACCATGGAGAGTTTATTCTTTATTTTTAAATTTTACTTATTATTATTATTATAATCATTATTAATTATTTTGGCTTTTCAAGACAGCATTTCTCTGTGCAGCCCTGGCTGTCCCAGAACTCACTCAGTGGACCAGGCTGGCCTCAAACTCAGACATCCACCTGCCTCTGCCTCCTGAGTGCTGGGATTAAAGAGATATGCCACCACCACCCAGGAACATTTACTTTTAATGTGTCTTTCAGACCCAGCTTCATACAGCAGATTCACTCCAAATGACCACAGAGGGTTGAAGCAACTCGTGATCATACCAATGTCCCTCAGGTGCAACCTCCTGCAATTCAAACATGTGCTTACCTAAGATCACCTGTAATAGGTGCAGGTCTCTCTTCTGTGCACGGTGAACAGAATAGTTCGCTCAGCTGCAGAGCAGCCCTACATGGGCTCCGAGTCTACTCTGTCTCACTCAAGTTTCCTAAACTACCAAGTACCAGCAACATAATTAAAAACTTCATAGTGGCAATGCTAGCATAGCCCACTCTCATTTACTATAAACATTCTCATGTAATAAATATTAACAATGTGTGTGGTGTGCACTAACACAGTATGTCTGAGGAAGTGTATTTGACACCTTTGGAAAGCTGTAACATACTTTATACTGGTGAATTGTCAGGTGCTTCTTGCAAGGGGATTCTGGAAGCAAGGAGGGTTTACGTGTCCCAGACTCAAGCGTGTTTATTTCAAGGGTCTTCCAAAACTCTCTGTCTTGGGACAGGTTCTACAACAGCAGCAGGAAAGGCAAACAGCAAACAGCCGAGGGTATTTAAGACATTATCCCCTTGAGCACATCTATATGGTAAACCCTTTCCAACAGTGTCTACTATTGTTTATGTAATGGCATAAAAAATGCCTGCAGTAGGAACAGAAGCCAGGAAGCTCATCCTTGGAGACAGCCCTCTGGCCTGCCTGGACATCTCTCATCAGCAGCTCCAGGATGGCAGGTTCAGCAGGGCTTCCCAGTCGTTTCTGCTGTGTGTCCTCAGTGCCTGATTTTACAATGTTGCTTTTGCTTGCTCGCTCAATGCAGTCACTGCAATCATTTGTGCTGGATGTTGTAAGAATCTGATTTGGTGGTGTTTTACTTTCCACCTGCTGCTTCTAACTCTCTACAAGTTGCTATTTGTTCTTTTATTTTATTTTTTTTTTTTGCTTGCTACATACTCAATGAACTCATTCATTCAAAGATGAAAGTATGACCACCATAGGTCATTTTCCATACAGAACATACGCTTAAAACAAAAAGCAGGAAACAACAGATACTCACAGATCAAATAGTCTTGAGGGAAAAGGAACTGAGAACACCCTAGACAAGACCAGGATATCCCAATGAGGTAGCATCAATACCATAGACCATCCAATCAAAAAGTGTATGCCCCCAGTTGATTTATGGTACTTGTCCCTGATTTGGGGAGCCTGGGGATAACAAATAAAGTGAACTAGGTATAACAGAAAAGACTGTACACTTCAAAATCCCATGCCATTCCTGTAGAGTATGTTGTAACTGGGGAGGCACACGGGATGGGGAAGACTGTTTGCTCCAGGGTCAGGCAGAAATGTATTTTAAAGTCAACCCTATCAACCCAGACATGTGGCTTTGTGCGAGTCATTCCACTTCGCTAACTCACGTCCTCATCTTTAAAGTGGTGTGGAGGTGTCTCTCTCATGAGGTTGCATCAAGTGCCTTCCTTGTTGAAGACTAACGAGACTTCCTGCAAACTCCCCAGTGGGTGACACTGTGTTTGGTCATCCTGGCATTTCCAGCACCAGAACAATCTTGTCTCACATTAATTGCCCAGGAGGCTTGTCCAAAGAAAGAAGAGGGGATGAATAGAGTGGACAATGGAGTCTTTTATGGCATGTCTAAACTTATTGTTCATTAATAAATATACATCAAGGGCTAGGGATGTATCCCAGTTGGTAGAGTACTTGCCTAGCATATCAGAGATCCTGATCTGATCCTTAGCACAGCAAAAACTGAGCATGGTGGCACATGTCTGTACACCCAGCACTTGGAAGGTGGAGGCAGGTGGATCAAAAGTTAGATCATCAAAAGTTAGATCATCATTGGCTATATTGTGAGTCCAAAGCAAGCCCGGGATTCATAAGATCCTGTCTCAAACAAACAAACAAATAAACAAACAAACAAAAAACCTCTATCTGTCAGTCTATCTATCTATCTATCTATCTATCTATCTATCTATCTATCTATCTATCTATCTAATAGACAGGCAGACTTCAGGACGAATCTATTTAATAGATCTATTTTTAGATCTACACCTCTAAATTTTGGCTTTGTGTGAAATCCACATCTGTCCTGACCCCACTTTTATCCAACAGGCAGCTATTTTCTCAGTTTGAGAGATGCTCTGAGGATGGGTGATTTGCTTAATGTCGCTGTTTTTCTTCCCACACTCCTATGCACACACTCTGAAATCAATCTGGAAACAGAACCCTAATTTCCTGAGAACCTCAGCCCGGGAAAGCCTTGTTGAAACTCCCCTCCTCCAGCCCTCAGCCACCCTCTGGAAGCCTTTGTAATAAATTGAGAGCTGCATTGCTACCTGTGCAGTAGAGCTTTAAAGGGGAAAGCTGTCTGAAAGACGCACAAATATTGTGACTCCCTGCAATGAAAGCGTCTCTCCCGGGAGCCAGGAAGAGAAAGCGTGTGGAAATCTTAACCTCTTTGAACATGCCATCCTTTACGTAAAGCTCCTCTTTAAAAGCTGTCCCAGGAGACTACGTGCTTGTCATCTTCCCCATAATCCTTCTCTGTGCACTGTTTATTAGTGAGACGGCTAATGTGCAAAACACAGGAAGGCCAACTCCAGCTACCGCTTTGTTCAGGAACTGTCTTTTTTGAATGGCCAAGCCGCCAGCAGCCCTGCAGTTAAGAGTCTAGATTTCTCTGTAATTGCAGTTTTAATCTCTCCCCAGGCATGGATCTTTAAAAGGGCAAAACGGTACGGTACAAAAAGTGGTTTTAAAATTAGACGTATCTAATTGTGAAGTCCCAAGCTCAAGTCCTTGGTTTCTTACTTACTGTGTGACTCTGAGGACATTGCTTCACCCCTTGTCAGTCTAAGCAGACCATTGTGACAAAATGCCGTAAGCTCGGTAATTTATAAACAACAGAAAAATGTTGCTCACAGTTCTGGAGGCTAAGAAATCTCAGGTGAATGCAGTAGCAAATTCAGTGTCTGGTGAAGATTATCTGGTTTTGTCTTCCCAACATGTCCTCTCACAAGGTGGAGGAGATAGGCAAGATCGATTCCCTGAAGTATCTTTTATAAGGTAATCATGTGCTAAAAGCCCTACCTCTGAATACTATTTACTGTCGAATTAGAGGTAAGATTTTACTATATAAGTTGGGAAAAGACACAAACATAACACACCTTCTAAGTTCTTCCACCTGTAAAACCTGCTTCGTGGGTTTTCACAGCAGTCTTTAGGGTGAACGGAACTTGACTGAATGCTTGTCAATTGGCTTTCCATGGAATTTCCAAAGGACAAGCTGAGGAATTCTGGGGGTCTCGCTTTCTATGCCTCTCTCTGAGCTGAGAGCAGGAAGCTGTCTACACGGCCTTCCTGTGTGAGGGCTTGTCTGCCCTGCACTCTTGTTTGAGAGGTGTAACCCAGGCAATGGCCTACTTAAGGCAGACTTTCAGTGCTCAGGCAAGGGCAGTGAGGTACACGTGCTGTCTGCCTTCTTGCCAGCCACACGGTTTTAGTTGGCCTGTGTTCCCTGGAGGGATGCCTGGTTCTCCCTTGTAAATGAAATCACAGCAGGTTAGTTGTTGCTGGCGCGGTACAGAGCAGGGCCAGGACTAATTATTACTCTGGTGGCATCTGAAACCTCTTCCTTGCCCCCTCCCCTTCTCCCCCATTATGCTCCCTGCTCTGTCTTGAAAGGCACAGCCACTTGTCAAAACTAGGTTCTATCGGAGTGTTGAAAACACCCCTGTGGCCTGGAGAGAAATATTTTCAGTGCCTTCCACTGGCCAGTTAGTGGGGCTGAAGTAAGATACTCTTCTCCCGTGACAAACTATTGTACCTCCATCCCGGAACTCCGACCCGGCTTACCCTCTAACTCTGAGTGACCCTGACATGCGCACAGGCCGAGGTAGTACTTCTCCCACCACACTCTAACCTTCTGGTTCACTCATGGGGTAGGAGGTATCTGGGAATGAAACGGAGAAAAAAAAACGACTCTTTGGATTCTAAATGTGATCTATAATGAATTAAATAGCTAGTCATTAATTCTATGTTATCAAAACAGGACGAATTTAAAAGCTTATGAACAGCGGGTGGTGGCCAGCAAACAACTCCCATGTGCCAGGAACTGTGCAAAACGCTCGTTAAAAGCGGCCTACCCTGGAGGCATGTGAACTCTGATGTACAATCAGGTTGTCTTGACTTCGGTTGGGGTTCCCAGTTCCAGTGGCGTATCATATTGCGTGATGCATTATTTCATCTCTGTACATCTCCAGGTCTTCATCATTTCCCCAGTGGGGCTGTATTTCCTATGTCTGGCTTCCAGGTTCCCGTTTAAATGACCCCCTCTTAGAGATAGCTCCCTGAACATCACAATAGAGCAAGCGTCCCATCCCGTTCCCCGCTCTTCTCCATCATGTCACCCTGTTGATTCCCTTCCGACCTCTTATTATCTCCGTCCATTATCAACATTTGTTAGGAGCTGGTCCCCTTGAGACCAGGCTTGTTGTCTAATTGCAGGAGAAACAGCCCAGAATAACAGCCATCCTCAGGAGCTTACGTCCTAGTGGGGTCAGTCAGCCAGCCAGCCAGACAAGCTGATAATAAGTAAATAATATCCTGAGCCTTCTACAGAGTCATTTGTGTATTACATTTCTTCAGGACACTGTTGCCTCCTTAAGGGTGAGAATCACTCCGTCTTGATTTCTACTGAATTCTCAGTGTCTATCACACTGTGTTTAGCATAGCGTATTCTTCAACACCAAGGCAAAACACAGAAAGAGTAGGGTTTTGAAGAGTAAAGGGGATAATTGTAGAGATAAAGTAGATAATCCATGCTAAATCTCTCAGTGTAGTGCCTGGAATGTGGTAAACACTTAATATAAGTGTTGGCTGTTTTTCAATTAGATTACAAAGCTGTGCTCTTAACTACTTTACCATACCGTCTATAATAACAGACATAATAATAACTGATTATTATCACAGAATTATATATAACAATGTACAATTACTGAATTCTACTGCATGCCACGAACTGTCTAGGCACATTAAAAGAATCGTATTTAATTATAGTGCCACAATAATCCTGAAAGTTGCAGATCTTTAAGTACCAAATTCCTCTAATAAAATGGAGACTGGGACGAGCATCAAAGATGAGTACCAGCAAATGCTGTGTGAGTTTAGGGGTGGAGACACAGGTAGCCAAGGGGCTAAAAGAGACAAAACTGGGAAGGCGCTTCTAGAAAAACCCTAGAGGGGGCAGGATGCTGGCAGAGTGATGGGTGGTGGGATGTGCAGCCCAGGTAGAGGAAAAACCTGGGAGTGAGCACTGAGCCATGCTCCAGAGAGTGGTCCATCCACATGTGACCAGGAGGTGGGGTACAAGAATGAAACCTTGCAATAGGGCTGGCAATGGAGGCTAAGGTGTTCCTCAAAGGACAAGTGAAGGGATTTGAGATTTATCCCAGAGAAGATGGGGAGCCATTGAAAGCTTTAAGCAGAGGAATAAAAAGAACCAAAAATGTGAGCTTTGCGAAGATTAATTTGGTCCTAAGATAGACGATGGGGCTGGAATTGCTTAACAAGCTATTGTAAGTGTTGAACATTGGGAAAGAAGAGGTCTGTTTGCACAGATGGATGACAGATCTTATAGCAGATACTTGCAGCAACATTACCTGGCCCAGGTGAGGAAAGGGAGGCATCAGTCTCGGCTGCAAGCTTCCAAGTTGGAGTCTTTTTTGGCCTTTTCTAATGCATTTAACAAAATGTTAAGTTCAGAACCGGGTAGCTAATAGTTCTTTAACTCAGAATTTTTTTTTAAGATAATGGTTAAATAATCTTTTTCTCGGGGGTGGGTGGGTTTCAAGACAGAGTTTCTCTGTGTAGCTTTGCGCCTTTCCTGGAACTCACTCTGTAGACCAGGCTGGCCTCGAACTCACAGAGATACGCCTGCCTTTGCCTCCCAAGTGCTGGGGTTAAAGGCGTGCGCCGCCACCACAGCCCTTAATTCAGATTTTTATTTTTTACATTCTCATGAGTGTCTTAAAACTTTTTCTTCCTTATATCTCTATTCTCTGTTACTTCACATAGCTTGTTCTTTTGATAGCACAGTGCCCTGGTGCAATATTAGTACAAGGATGCCATACAAAGAAGGTTAAGTCGAAATACATTGAACTGAATTACTGGATAAAGCTACTCTTCGTTTGCCGGCTACCCCTGTGATGAACACTGTGGCCAAAGGCAGCCTGGGAAGGAAAGGGTTTATCTGCCCTGCATGTCTTGATCACAATCCTTCAGTGAGGGACGCTGAGGCAGGAAATCAGGCAGGGAGAAACCCGGAGGTAGGAACCCAGTGGAGAGTACACAGGAATGTGGTTCATTTGCTTTTTCCCGTGGCTTGCGCAGCTTGCGGTCTTGCACAGCCTCTGCCCACTTTCTCAAATGTGGCTCCGCCCACAGTGAGCTGGGCCCATTCACAGCAATCGCCAATCAGGAAAATGCCCCATAGACTTGCCTACAGGTCAGTCTGAGGGAGGCACTTTCTCAAAGTTTCCTCTTCCAGATGACCGTGGCTTGTGTCAAGTGGAGAAAAAAAACTAACCAATGCAGCTACTGTCTTGGTAGCCACTAAAGTTGAAGCCAGCTTGTGGGGTGTGTGTGTGGGGGAGGGTGTGTGTGCGTGTGTGTGGTATGTGGTGTGTGGTGTATGTGTGTGGTGTGTGTGTGTGTGGTGTGTGTGGTATGTGGTGTGTGGTGTGTGTGTGTGTGTGTGTGTGTGTGTGTGGTGTATGTGTGTGGTGTGTGTGTGTGTGTGTGGTGTGTGTGTGTGTGGTGTGTGTGTGTAGTGTGTGTGTGTGTGTGTGTGTGTGGTGTATGTGTGTGGTGTGTGTGGTGTGTGTGTGGTGTATGTGTGTGGTGTGTGTGTGTGTGTGTGTGTGTGGTGTGTGTGTGTGTGGTGTGTGGTGTGTGTGTGTGTGTGGTGTGTGGTGTGTGTGTGTGGTGTGTGTGTGTGGTGTGTGTGTGTGTGTGTGGTGTGTGTGGTGTGTGTGTGTGTGGTGTATGTGTGTGGTGTGTGGTGTGTGTGTGTGTGTGGTGTGTGTGTGTGTGTGTGTGTGTGGTGTGTGTGTGTGTGTGGTGTGTGTGTGTGTGTGGTGTGTGTGTGTGTGATGTGTGTGTGTGTGGTGTGTGTGTGTGTGTGTGGTGTGTGTGTGTGTGTGTGTGGTGTGTGGTGTGTGGTGTGTGTGTGTGTGGTGTGTGGGGTGTGTGTGTGGTGTGTGTGTGTGTGGTGTGTGTGTGTGTGTGTGTGTGGTGTGTGTGTGTGTGTGGTGTGTGTGTGTGTGTGGTGTGTGTGTGTGTGTGGTGTGTGTGTGTGTGTGGTGTGTGTGTGGTGTGGTGTGTGTGTGTGGTGTGTGTGTGTGTGTGTGTGTGTGTGGTGTGTGTGTGTGTGTGGTGTGTGTGTGGTGTGTGTGTGTGTGTGTGGTGTGTGTGTGGTGTGGTGTGTGTGTGTGGTGTGTGTGTGTGTGTGTGTGTGGTGTGTGTGTGTGTGTGGTGTGTGTGTGGTGTGGTGTGTGTGTGTGGTGTGTGTGTGGTGTGTGTGTGTGTGTGGTGTGTGTGTGTGTGTGGTGTGTGTGTGGTGTGGTGTGTGTGTGTGGTGTGTGTGTGGTGTGTGTGTGTGTGTGTGGTGTGTGTGTGTGGTGTGTGGTGTGTGTATGTGTGTGGTGTGTGGTGTGTGTGTGTGTGTGTGTTGATATTCATGAGTGTGTACATTCAGTTGTGTTTGCACATGTTTGTGTGAGTGGGGGCCAGAAGGTGATGTCGGATGTCTTCCTCCCTTGCTCTCCACATTATTTTTTTTGAGGCAGGGTCTTCCACTGAACCTAGACTCACTGGTTCAGCTGGACTGGCTGGCTAGCACGCCCTCAGAGCCTTCTGTCTCCGTATCCTCAGCTCTGAGACTGGAGGTGTGTCTCTGTACCCAGGTCTGTATGCGGGTTCTGGAGATCTGAACTCGGGTCCTCATGCTTTCATGGAAAGAACATTATAAGGCATCTCATTAGCTCTCAGGGTTTGCCTTCAGGAATCTAAAGATAAAAGAAAGGAATTCCAGTAGACCTGCTCCTGGCTTGAGGGCATGCCTACTTATTCTACAGATGGTTGAATGGGTGGCAGTTGGAAGGCCTGGCTCCTGCATCAGCTGGTCTCTATACCCACCTGCTCCCAGGTGCCACAAGGACAGAGATGTCTGAAGATGACTGTGAGCATGTGTGGAACGACTGAGAATAAAACTATGCCGTCGATGACCTTCACAAGAACAAATGGCTGCCTGGAGTCATGCTAAATCTGGTAGGTACTGAGGGACGTGTGATGATTTAAAATATAGACTTTACATGGAATTCAAGAGTTGAGGGTGGTGTGTTTGTAGTTGGTACCCGAAGCAGATGCCAGGCACCCTGCAGAGCAAATGGGGCTGAGGAACAACTTGCCACAGTGAAAACAAAATTGGCATTCCTTTAAAATAGGAACTTGAAATCACAAGTAGGAAGAGAAGGTGATCCTAGGATCAGGTATATATTTGTGTTTAAGAATCATCTCATGGAGGATACTATGCCACATGCTTGATGGCTGGTTGTGGCAAGACTTGATATTAGTTTTCATTGGTTAATAATTCTTCCAAAACTAAAAGTTTCAGGGAATCCAGAGAAATTCATATTCTTGATTCTGGAACTATCCCAAACACTAAAAGCAATCCATTATCAAACTTGTCCTGACTGATGCACTGACCCTGACTTCCTGGTCTATTGCCTGTCTCCTGTTTGTCCTTCCAATCCACACCCACTCTTCTTTCCATCCTGGCCCTACCCTACAGTGGTACACTCTGTATACCAACTCCCTTCCCCTGGGTTTTGGTTGGATCTGACCTACGAGGAAATGGAAAGCGGTTTAGAGTGGAAAGGGGTGAGGTCGTGTCAGGTTGGCTGTTTCAATTGTCCCTCCACCCAGCTCTTCCCCTCTCTAAGTAGCCCCCTCTCCTGGCTCGCAGGTGCACCCCGTCCCTGCATACACAGGTGCCCTGTGGTTTCTACATCTTGCAAATAGTCCTTTATGACATTTTTCCTTTGAATTGCCCTGTTCGGGTGTGGCCTTTGTTTCTTACTGGGATGCTGCTGGGTGACATCCCTTGTCTTGTCACAGCTGCCAAGTTTTCATTTTACCTCCTGGGCTTCAACTTGAGTGAAGGAAAAAAAAAAAATCAAGCCCCTCTCCCATCCCTCCCCTATCCCACCTCTAAGTCCTGTGCAGGATTCTACTCTTGTGGGCGGCCTTTCTGTGCACCATTACCCCGTATCTAGGCGCTTTCTCTTGGTGAATTCTAGGTTACTCAGGATGGACAGAAACCCTATTCAAAGTGTCTCCTCATCTCCTCTCTGTAAAAAGAAATCCTTTCTCTCTGTAGTAGTTGTTTCTGTGTAGCTGAAACTCTGTCCTAAATGTCAGTTCCTAACTGTGGCCTGATTCATGTTCAGTGTCTCTGTTGTTTTCACTGGTCAGACCACGCCCTTCAAGTGGTGCAATGGACATGGTCTCCTAATTAAACACATTGCTTTCCATGTCATACCTTTCTATCTGTCCCTGCCCACTGCTTATCTTTCCGTGGACAACTAGCCCTACCTGCCGGAAGTTACTAGCAGAAGAGAAAACAGAAGATATTTATTCTCTCACTCCTCTGACAGGTTGTTAGGGTGTCCCATCCATTCCGTGTGTTCTCCCAGACTCTGGAACCAGCTTCTTCACCCCATTTCTCAGCCCTAAGGTGGTATCAGTTTCTTGTGGTTACTGGTACCTAGTCATTTCTTGGCTCCCTTACCCCCCCCCCCCCTGCCTATGAATGTAGTTTCTGCACTAGAAGAGTTGGTAACTTCTGAGTTCCCAGCTTGTCAGAGATCTCTTTGGGTTTGCCATCTGTTCCCTGTGGCGACTTCACTGACCTCTACCTTTTAATGTCACTTAGAGACTAAAACACAGCATCACTGGCCATCACCCTCGGTTAGTCTTACTTCACAGATATTTCTTCAAGCTCATCATAAATCAAATGTAATTTTCATTGATTTGATTTATTAAAATGTATTCTGGACTCTAGGAGTAAGCTGAATTCTCAGAATTTTGAGTACCGGATCCCTAGCAGCTATCCCTGGAGTCACTGCGGGCAAAGGCATTTCCTTGGGGCTGGACACTGATCTTTTTCTGGTGTACTGTTCTAGTGAGCTAAATTGGTCTTCCTTTTGGCCATGCAAGCCATTATTGTCCCTGTAATCTAGGACTCAACTAAAGGTGGACAGGTTGTCTCTTGGTCTTTTTCTTCCAGGCTTACATTCAGGGCAATTTTTGAAATCAATACACCTTTAATATGTGCTCAACATTCATTCAGCAAGATACGAATTGGGACTGACTAGGAATGGTTTTGATTTCAAAATCCATTGCCTATCTTGATATGAGTGAGATTAATTTATATATATGCGTGTGTCTATCTATCTATCTATATATCTATATCTATATCTATATCTATATCTATATCTATATATATATATATATATATATATATATAGAGAGAGAGAGAGAGAGAGAGAGAGAGAGAGAGCGAGATGAAAAGTAATGGAAAGGCAAAGGGACCTCACTTAATGGTGCTGTAATTGCTCCCTTCAGAAAACTGAGGTTCAAAGGTAGACACCCAGTTGATTGTGCAGACATGAGATGCCTTCCCATATGAGTGAAGCAGGAGGGCCCTTGAACTCCCTCACAGACGAAATGTATAGAACGTATAGTACCAGCCTTCTTGTAGGGGGTCAATTAGGCAGCATTTTATGAATGATGGGATGACCCACCAGGCCTCAGAAACTAGGGGCTGGGGCTGACTAAGTGAAGGTCGGCAAAGGGGGGAAGGGGCCAATGGGGCAGGGCTGAGCATTTTTCTCGAGGCCTCTTTCTCCTGCGGTCAATGGAGGGAGATGAACCAAGAGAGTGGAGCTGGCAGATCATCGCAGCTGCACTGATGCCTTTTGTACCCCTCTGAGTCTGTGCTGCTCCCATTGACCTCTGGCCTGGGTGTTACCTTATGTGCTTCCTGTGATGCGTGATGCTGAACTAACACATAAGAAGGGTGCCTAAGCTCTGTGTCCGTGAAACTCAGCTTCGGAAAAACGGATCACATGATTATTACTTATTATCCTCCCATCGGTGGGTCCCTCTTTTTTCTTCTCAATAAGCATTTCTTTGCCACCTTTCTTCGGGAACTGGAGTTTTTGATGGTTGGCACCTCAGAGCCCTGCACGGCTCCTCAGGGAAAGGTACAAATCCCATGATCTTTCCATTCTTCCCTTCAGAAAACTGAACTTCAAGGACAGATGCCACAGGGATGGCACCTGTAGCAGATACTTCCCCATTGGAGGGAAATGAGAGGACACGTGCCTTGAATGTTTGCTCAGCATTAATTCAGGAAGACACAAGTTCAAATCCTGCAACTTCACTAATTCGGGCTGTGTTTTAGAGATCCAAGGGCCTTGGGGAGAAGGGTAAGCAATTCCCTCCAACCTAACCCATACACAGTTCAACGAAGGGTACAGTAGGTTATCCACTGCATTGTCGAATGACCCTTCAGCAAATTAAAAGCAAGAACGGCCATTAACTTTCACTAAAACAAAACAAAACAAAATGTCATTACTTTGAATTGAGCATCTTTTTGTCTCTCTTCTTCGACTGTTTTATTCCCATTCTAAGGGGACCCTCTCTCTACCTCATATGAGCAAACTTGTTCTCTATTTCCTTAGTTTCTCTCAAAGGCTTTCTAGTATGGTCTCTAACTGGCTGTATTATAGCCTAAATCCTTTATCATTCTCTTTAGTAATGAGATGACCCTGGCGTTGTTTGAAGACACAGCGTTCGTGGAACACAGCAGCACACAGGTGTGACTGGCTCGTGAAAACCCAGTTGTGTCTTTTCAAGTGAGGTTCCCCTAACAACCAGAGTTAGAAACGACCAGAACAAAGAACTATTTGACAACATACCAATTTAATGCAGATCCAGAACACTGAAAAGAAACCACCACTGCGGAGCATTGCACGGAGGGGTCAGACCTGCTACGGAGTAGCTTCCCTGGGTCTCATTACATAACCTCTGCAAATAGAACCACGCTCTGCATGCACGGTCTTCCTCGGTGGCTTTTCCGGACTCAGGTCTCCGCTCTGCAATGGTCACTATCAAATGCAGAAGGGAAGCACCAAGGCTTAGAGGGACTTGGGTGGCAGAAAGTGCCAGCTGGTCCAGAATTTGGGCCTTACATGGAAGGCGCTCCCTTCTCCTTGCGACTGTACGCCCAGGCCCTTTCTTCTTGGACACTTGCATTTCTGCGTGTCTGGAAGATCCTGTCCACTTGCTTAACCCTTGGCAGGCAGTGGTAAGGTGTTCCCAAGCCTCGTGTTAAGTTGAATGACTTCTTCCTGTGTTCCCAACGTCTCCAGTGTGGGCCTCACTCAGCTCAGTCCTCCCTCCTCCTCTGCAGCTTAGTTCTGGTTTCTTCTTGCCGCCGTCTCCAAGCAGCGATGACCGCTTCGTCGTCCATTTCTTCCTCCTCTTGCTGGTTTGTGCTTCTCCGGTACTGGGACCGGCGCCCAGATGCAAACGTCCCTTCCTCACCGCGTTCTGTCCTCTCCTTCTCTCCCTCCTCTTCCGACCTCGTGAAGCTCTGGGTAAATTTCCTCTTGGCCCCAAACTCAGCGAAGTCTGACTTAGATGACTCTTCCACATCTTCCCAGTCCCTGGGCCTGGTCCAGTTCGGGCGCCTCGGCCCTGGGGACTCTTCCCCATCAGAGGGCTCAGGGGTCCGGCGGAAGAAATAGGGTTCCGGGCTCTCCTCGCGGGAGCTTGCAGTCTCGCTGAATGTGGACCTGGAGAACTTGTGCATCTCTCTGCCCTCTTTGGTGGTGGAAGATGAGAAGCGTGAGGTGTTTCTCACAGTGTTGCCGTCTGCCTCGTGGAAGGAGGTGTCCTGTTCCTCTGACCGGGATTTAGAGAACTTGTAACTGCAAGATTTAGATTCAGTTTCCCGGAGCAGGGAAGACCTGGTGTACCTCCCCCTGGAGCTTTCAGACCAATCACTTTGGGGAGGGGACTTTTCTTCCGTCCCGAGGCCTCTGAGCCACGTATTAATATTGCTATCCATCTCGTTGCCCGCTCTGTGGCCATTTCTATAGTGATCAGAGATGGCCAGGGAGGAGGAAGTGTCTGTCTCAGGCTTCTGGGAGTTACTGCGAGAGGAATACCGGAAACTTCCGATGGCACTGTCTGTGTCCTCGTCTCTGTCACCCACGCCGCTGTCCTCATCGTCCTTGGCCTTCTTCTTCTTGAAGAGAGAGCTGCGCTTGTTGTCTGAGGCCAGCTTCTCCATTTTATACTCGGACATCTTCTCCTGCAGCTCCAACTGCATCTCTCTCTCCTTCCGGCCGAGCTCCTTCAGGTCCACGTTGTCAGCAAAGAGACTGTAGATGGGCTTGCTGGTCCCCCTCACTGTGCTCCCACTGCCTTCAGCCCTGGAGGCCCGTGAGCTGGTGGAGGACAGCACAGACTGCGCGTCAGAGCTGGGTCTCACCTGGCTCTGAGGCAGTAAGCAGCCACTCAGGGAGGAGCTGAGCGTGGAGACCTGGTCATCCCCCAGGCAGCTGGCTGCCGGTGCTGCCTTCACGCTTGCAACAGAGGGAGAGCGGGACAACAGGAGCATTTCATTTTGCTTCTGGGCGAGGGTTTCATTGACCACGTTGGCAATCCAGTTTTGGATGCTGGCAATGGAAATGGTGTCTCCAGGCCCCACTGGCAGGTTAGGCAGGGGTGTGGTGGGCATGTTGCTTGCAGGCTGAGGCAGGTGAGGGCGGTGGCTCTGGGTGCTGAGTACTGACGCCGTGTCCCCATCTGCACTGACGGAGGGGGCTGCTGACCAGAATGCAGACAGGGGGATGCTCCTGCTGGCTGAACTGTCTGCCTCCCAGCTCCCCATGGACTGGCTCTCTTCCAGGGTCTGCCTGCTTCTCTCCAGTAACTCCAGTCTCCGCTGCCTCTTCTTGGCCAAGGCGACATCCTCTCCCTTGCTCATCTCCACCACCTCCTCCTTGTTCTCACTGCCCACCTTTTTCTGATGCTTCAGCTTCCAGGCCTGGTAAGCTGTCAGGTTGACATCAGAGAGGTTCTTCTCTCCGGCTGCCTCTTCGGTGCCGTGCTCACTGCTTCCGTCTCCCACCTCTGAGTCTTTCTTGTGAAATCCAAATTGGATTCTCTTAACCTTCCACCTTTCCAGGGCAGTGAGCTTGTCCTTGTTCCTGCTGCAGAAGTTGTAGAAGGAGCTGGCCTCGGACAACACACTCTCCTCGTCATCCTCTCGGACCCTGCCCCCTGCCTCTGAGTCCGCATCCATCTCCTCCCTCTTGCTCTTGGAGTGGTACTTCCGGGCAGCCTCCTTCTCAATCTCTAGCAACCTCTCGTTCCACATGTCCCAGGTGCTCTCTGTGGACTCAGAGTCGGAGCAGCGTCTTCCGCTGCGGCGGCGTTGGCCGCTCTTCTCCAGTTGCTGCTTCAAGATCCGGATGTCATGGCTGCTCACACTCTCTGAGACGCTGCTCTCGCTCAGGGTGTGCCTGCGCCTTCTGCTGGCATAGGAGCTCTCTTCTTCCTCCTCCTCCTCTTCCTCCCGACTCCACTGACGGTGGCCTTTGGCTTGGTACCTCTCATTTCGGCTCTGCCACTCCTGGATTATCCTTTCCACATCCCCATCCTCACCGTCATCCCCATCTTGGGCAGGGGAGGCAGAGCAACTGCCCTCTCTACCCTGAGCAGCCTGGCCCTTGGGGAGGCCCTGCCCCTTCCTCCACTCCTCATACAGCTTCTCCTCTTCCTCTTCATCAATGAGGGTGACTGGCTTAGAGACCTGGCTGACCTTCCCCAAGGAGGAGCCACTCAGGTGGCTGGTGACATCATCTTCTTCTTCCACCATCAGTGAATTCACTCTAGCGCCCAGGGTGCTCCCGGCATCCTCCTCCGCCTCCTCCTCCTCCCCGTACTCCTCTTCCCTCTCCTCCATCAGTTTCTCATTGAGCGCCCGCAGCTGTTTCAGGAAGCCGTCGTTGGGATAGATGGCCCGCTTTCTGCGCACGGTCATCAAGGCCTCCAGGATGGCCATGCTGTGGAAGATCATCAGGTAGGCCACCACCAGCACGGCTGACCTGCTGATCCCCATCTCGCTGCTGACCAGAACTTTCCCTAAAAATAAAATGAGCACAAGAGACAATGACATGATTGCTCAGCCCCCTTGGGCTGTTTTTCTGGTGGGTTATTTTGATCTGTTGAGCTTTGCATGTTTGCTTTGACTCTGGTGTTCATGCCCCAGTCATACAGGCACTTGTCCCCATTATTGTCACATCTGAAGCACTGGGGTCCATTTCTACTTTCTCTCCCCAAACTCTTCCTCATCCAAGAGGGGGAAAGTTAAGGAAGTTAGGAGGCAGAGGACAGGGACAAAAACTGGAAACTGCTCTTTACAGCACACGCTGGATGTCATGCCCACTATCTGGCCTCTGCAGGATGCTGACAGCCATGGGACTCATTGGCTCACAGATCCACAGATGCACACTCCTCCCTCCACAGTGGACCATCTCACTTTTGGAGAATTCTTTCATACATCAGGGTAAAGTGTAATGCACAGCAATAGGCATCCAGTGTTTCTACACTGACGTTCTGGAATCAACAAGAAGAGCTTTTGTATGGACCAGACCTTTTGTACAAAGGCCTTCACAAAGGTCATGATCGTATTTGGTTTCTTCCTGGCTAATCTGAGTCTTTTAGGCATTCCCCTCTTGACTGTAGACATTCCCCTCCAAACATTAAATCAAAACATTGATCTTACCGGTTTTATTATTATTATTTTTTTACGAGGAGTTTGTTTTCAGGACAGGACAACTCACATAGAGTAGGTAGGTTCCCGTGTCACGTGTTTGGACACCTAGCCTCCACTCATGCCATCTGTACTAAGCACCTTTTACTATTAGAATAAAATACCCAAGGCAGGTTGCTCTATAAAGAAAGTAAGTTTACTTTTTGCTTATGACTGAAGGTGCATGGTCTAGAGGCTGTATCTAATGACAGCCTTCGTGCTGGTGGGGCCTGAGGCAGTGTAGAGCACCACAGAGTAAAGGACAGGAAGTGTGAGTGTCTGTGTGTGTGTGTGTGTGTGTGTGTGTGTGTGTGTGTGTGTCTGTCCGTCCATCCGTCCTCATCTCTGCCTCTTTAAAAGCTAACAGGATTGAATCATGAGGGCTCCACCCTCATGACCTTATCTAACCTTCATCATCTCATAAAGGCTGCATCTCCAAACACTACAGTTGGATCAAGTTCCCACCCTCTTATTATCTCAAAAAAACTGGGATTAACTTTCGGGTCAGGAAACCCTAGGAGGGGACACTCAAACCATCTAAAGCGTTGTTTGCAGTATGGACAGACAGGTCAAACAACGGTCTTAAATTCTTCTCTATCAACTGAAATTTATAAAACGAAGTCCACCTGCTACTAAGCCATGCCTCCATGTTTGAAGCATAAAGATAACATTACAAATCCCTACTGAATCTTTTGGTCTATGCAGTCTGTCCTTCCAGCCTCCAGAAGCTTCCGAAAGGCTCAACTGTACCATTCAGCAGACATGTTGTCCCCTGGCCTCCCCTGTGCTTTGCATCTTTCATAAATGTGACAGACACTCTGTCAGTACCTTCGTTCTAATGGCTGTTTAAAATGCAGCCTGAGACCCCCGGAGACCTTCTTCCTGGCTGTCATCAATCTATTTGCCAACAGCCTTTGGAGATGTTTGCTAACTCGGCAGGAGTCCTATCTGATAATATGAATAGGGGATGACTCTTTTATTATTATATCTTTGTGCCAGTAAGGCCATGTCTTTGTCACAGTGGAGGTCAGAGACTGAGACTGGAAGGGACCCAGGGCCTTGCAGTGCTGCTCTTGCCAGGAGTCAGCAGCCACTAGAGGGAGGTAACTGAGCAGAGTCAAAATCATAAAGGCCTCTGTTTCCCATTTTAGCCCTTCCTACCACACCTGTGCCTCACTGAGGGCCTTTTCTTAACCATGCGGCCAGGTCACAACCTCCTGCTGTTAGTATCAAGATCCCACACTCATCCCTTGACAGGCCAGGTCGCTTTCAGGACATTACTGCTTAGTCTTTCTCATAAGGGCATCAGATCCTGTTTAGACTCATTCTGGTATAAAGCAAGCAGGTTTGGAGTAGGGCAAGTCTTCCTATGCTGTGTTCTTGTCTCTGGGGGTTCCCCTGCAGAACCTCAGGGAAGCAGTCTGAAGGACAAGGAGATGGGGGGGGGTGTTGAGATGGGCTTTGGGGCTTCTGCTCGCTTCATCCATAGCAAGAACAGGATTTTTCTCTTTTCTCTGTTAAGTGCAAGGCCCAGGCAAAGGGAGCACTCGGGATAGAGCTTGCCTAGCATTTGAGAGGACCTGGGTTCAATCCAGAGCACCAGGGAAGAAGCGCTGAGCACAACTCCAGGGAGCACCCTCTATAATGGAGTATTATAGCATATTCTATGCTGTTGAAGCAAGGTAGAAAGATGGGGGAAATTATGGGGCCACGGGAATGGAGACGAGCCCTCGTTGAAGCCTCCCGCCAGTGGAGATCAAGAGTTCCAGCACCGTTAGCTGTGCTGCGAAGGTTACCCACATAACGACAACATCCCTTTCATCTGTGGACACTGTATGTTAAAATAGCCATGACCTAGGTTGAAAAGCTGAATGTATATGACCTTGAATTGGTGTCATCCCTCTCCCAGACATTTTCTGGGGGTCTGTTCACTTTGTTTATATTGCAGACACTTAACTTTCGGCATCCCTGGGATCTCGAGTTTTACCTTATCAACTGCAATCCTGCCGCGTGCCCTTCAGGAACCGCCCTGTGATCTCATTTAGGTTAGCAACCCTTTAAAGATAATAGCTTCAGAACCCGACCAGAACAGTGCGCCTGGCTATTGTAAAGGCAGCCAAGGGCCACTCCATCAGAGCGGCCAGTGCCCGTGCTCTGGGGGGTGCCCCACTGCCTTCTTACGCTCCCCTCTTTCTATCAACCCCTGGTTTGAAATGTGTTTTTTTAAAAAATGTCTTTTAATAAACACCAAGTCTGCTTCATGACGGCTCATCCTGAAATCCTTTTTTTTGTCAAGGATCTGGTTTTACCTCAGTGGAGAGCGCCAGAAGATTAAGGGAACACCTCGGGTTGATGTAACCCGGGTAACAGCGTGGAGCTGTGCCTCTGTCCCTGCCACGCTGACAGGATGAAAACTTTCTATCGATAAAATGGCTCCAGGAAGGTGGCCCAATGTACACAGTCATCACTTTGTTTAGCCACTGGGCTGATTGGTGGGTGGAAGGACCATCTGGATAAGAGCCCGGCTTCCAAGATTAAAGAGTGCTCCTGGAGACGGCGCAAGGCTTCAGTACGACGGTGTCTGCACCCTCTCTACCCCTCACAGTGCTTTTTTAAATTGTGGATTTGCCCTGTATCGTCCCAACCCATAATTCCCCCTTTCTTCAGAACATACCTCCCCACACCCCAAAGAAACAAGTGCTTGCCCAGAAGCCATCCAATTGCTGCTGTTGATGGAACTCACAGTAGGTAGACAAAGGACCAGAGTCTGTTAGACCAGCTCTCCAGGGAATTTGGAAATGGGACTGAGGCAGATGACTAGCTAATGGCAGCCTTCCTGTCTGACAGAGAGGGAGAAAGAACACAGAAACCAGGAGTCCTGACAATGTCTAGTGTCTCCAGCCAGCCATGTTGGGGTCCTGTTTTGAAATTCTTTCCTGTATCTCTTGGCGGCTTGGCTTCAGCACAGTGCTTTTCTGAGGAACTGGAGCTGGTTTTACACTTGCTAGCAAAATCCACCAGCCCCTCAACCCCTGTATGTATGCATTGTATTTACTATTTTTTGAGACAAGGTCTTGGTATGTAATGATGCCTGGCTTGATACTTGAGAGTTGAGGTTGGCTTAGAAGTCAAGACAATCCTTCATCCTCAGCTTCTTGTGTGTTGGGATTACACACATTTATCACTACCTTGGGCAGAGGGAATTTTATTATCACACAGAGGCAAAGCCAGAGAACCTGTCTAGGAGTCTCAACTTCTCAGTGTGTAAAATGTAAAGAGCAACACCCCATCATGGGGTCACTGTGATGAATGCTGGTGTTTCTTCCTCCAACCCATCCTAGAGTAAAGGAAAGAAAGTCTGGGGGAATTCTGATACTTACTTCTCTGCCTCCGAGTAGGACCTACCTTAAGGTGGCAGCCACCACCTCTGCACAGTCCTGCTGCCTGTACCCGCAGGAGGTGGTTGGTTCAATGCCAGAATGGGGACAGGAGAGGCCCTGGCAAGGTGGGGACCAGGCTTCCCAAAGGTTTAGCCTAAGCCAACAGTTTTCAGTCTGTAGGTCACAACCCATATAAAGGTTGCATATCAGATATCCTGCCTATCAGATATTTACATAATTCATAACCATAGCAAAATTACAGTCATGAAGTAGCAACGAAATAATTTTTATGGTTGGGGTCACCACAACATGAGAAACTGTATTAAAGGGTCACAGCGATAGGAAGGCTGAGAACCACGGGCCTAAGTGGCGTTAATGCTCAGCTTTGCATTGGTGCATGAATCCGAGAAGCTAGGTGTGTGCCCTCCATAGGCCAAAGGTAGGAAACTTCCTGGGCAGCATCCTCTTCCTTCACAGGCCTGCTCTAGCTGTGGCTCTAAGTTCTGCCAAAGCTCCCTGCTTGCTATGGCATCCATGCTCTCCTGCTGTGATGGTCACCTGCTGCACAGCCCCTGCCCTGTTTGCTTTCCAGCTCTTTCTGACAGGAAGCTGGCTCCTGACTGAGGGGAGCAAAGGAGCAAAGCCTCCTTGCAACAGACATTGACTGATGCACTCAACTCCACGTAGATGAAAAGGCCTGCATTTTTAAAAGTAAGTTTAAGCTGGATAGATAGGTAGCTCATGGCTGTAATCCTGGCACTTAAGAGGTCGAGGCAGGAGGATTACCTCAAGTTGAAGGCCAGCCTGGGTTACATAATGAGTTATAATACAGCCCAGACTACAGAGTGAGACATTGTCTCTAAAACAAACACAAAAATCCTAGGGTTTAAAAAAAAAATCAAAAGAAAAAATAAAAGAGAACTCTCTCTCTCTCTCTCTCTCTCTCTCTCTCTCTCTCTCTCTCTCTCTCTCTCTCTCTGCGTGTGTGTGTGTGTGTGTGTGTGTGTGTGTGTGTGTGTGTATAATAAAATTTACACACATACACATATTCTGTGTGGGTGGGTATTTTCCATTAGGAGCTACCAATCCTGGTGATGGGTGGTGACAGCCAATGCCATTTCCAGGAATCCCTAATAGTATTATTTCTTATGATGGTGACATTCGTCATGGGTCAGGCAGTGTGACACATAAGCTTGTTTCTAAATTTTTATTCCTTACAGCAGCATTAGCATTAGTTAAATACAAGGACACTATGCTTCCTGGGCAAGGAAAATAGTCCATGCATAAAGCTAACTAATCACGGACTCCAGGCCAGGCCTCCGGACAGCAAATCCTGCACTTTTACTGTCAGGCTGTTGTCCTTGCAGGGACACGAACCTGTCCTGGAGAAGTGTGCAGGACCCTGGGCACTCCTACTGACTCTGGTTTATTCTCACAATGCCTCACACAGCAGCCGGGCCCTGCTCCATCCCCTCCTACTTGACCATTCTCCAAGGCAGAGGGAGTGGCGTCTAGGCCATCAATCACCTCAAAGCCCTCTCATCCTGTGGGCACTCTCACTTCCCCATTGTGCCGTCCCTGACATGCAGCCCTCATGCACTGTGCTAACCCAGCCCAGTCTTTTGATTCCTGAACACATCAAACTTGGGGCTTTTACACTAGCAGCTCCCTTAGCCAAGAACGCCCTTCTACCCTCCTCCAGGCTAGCTCCTCATCCCGTGAAGCTTAAAGGTCCTGTCCTTAGTGAGGTCTCCAGCACCCTCAGGAAGCTAGCCTGCCCCTCCAGTGCATCATCCTAGTTAGTCTGCCTTGCATTTGCCATGGCCACCTCCCCGCCCCCCTTCCCTCCTCCCTTCTATCCCTCTCTTCCCCCCTTCTATCCCTCCTCTCCCCCTTCCCTCCTTGCTTCTCTCCCCTTCCCCTCCCCTCCCCTCCTTCCTTCTCTAATTTTCCTTTCCTTCGATGCCTACTGTAATATCTGCTACACCTCATGACAGCGTGAGAACAGTACTCACCACATGTCTGACCCTTAATAATTGCCCACCGGACAAACTGAGCCTTCTTTCCTTTCTCAGAGAAAGCCACCACACAAAGACAGATTTCCTCCAGGCAATCAGGAGGTTTTCACACCATTCCCCCTTCTGGCCTCTCCGCTGGAGGATTTCCCGCAGCCGGGAACCTGCAGGACCCCCTCACCTCTGTAGGTCAGCAATGCTTCGTCAAGGAACTCGGCCGCCTTCCGGAAATGCTGGGAGATGTCCACCTCTGGGAAGTCATCCACCTCCACTCCCAGGTACTGGATCTCCAGGCCGGTGTAGAATTCAGAGCCCGTGTAAACGCCGGTGCCGTGTGCAGCGTTCAGGATGTGGGTGATGCCCAGCCTCTTGAGCCGGCCCTTGTTCACAGCCACGCTCCTGGGGAGAGAGGCAGGGCGTGGTTGCCAGGAGTCAGAACCGGTGTATAATTACCAGGCTGATGGGGAGCACGTAGCTGGGATAGTGCTCCCTCCTCTGCCCCTTGCAGTCTGGGGCTCACTGCTATCGCTTTAATAAAGAGAGGCCAATGCTTTAGGCTACAGCAAGACAGAGAAGAGACAGGTCACCGGCCAAGGAGAAGACCAATATTCATTGGAAATGTACACGCATCAAAGCATAAAGATGGCATAAAAAGAAAAATTAGGGGCCCGGAGAGATGGTTCAGTGATAAAGAGCACTGGCTGCTCTTCCAGAGGACCAGGGGTCTATTCCCAGCACCCATGTGGTGGCTCATAACCACCTGTAACTCCAATCCCAGGAGATCCCTCTTCTGGCCTCAGGCATGCATAGATGTTCATGCAGGCAAAGCATGCATACAAAATGTTTTTTTAAATAGTAAATAAGTAAAATTAGAAGTCTTGTACTCTGGCATCACATGCTGTGTTCTTCCAGATCCCCTCACACACATCATTTTATTTTGTCCCTATCATAAACTGAAGAAGTAGAAAGGGCAGTTTTGTTCCTGTTTGAAGATTATAAAAACGAATTCAAGAGCTTTTACTCAAGGCTTGAAAGGAGAAAAAGACCAAACAAGACTAGTATTCAGGGTTCTTTCTTCTGTAACTGAGTAAGTGGAGCTCAATTTGAAGAGCCCCTGAGGACAGCTTTGCTCAAAGAACCACAGAGGCCTTTAGCTGGGGACATCTGGAGATGTCTGTGACCACGGAATAAATGCTTCTGGACCTGCACATCTAGTTAAAGGTCACTTAGGACTTGATGATCTGGGAATCAGTTTCTGGGCAATGGATCACTCCATGATGGAGTACAAGACCCGGTGTCCAAAGCTCTCTCCACACTGGCTGCTTCGGGGCCCTAACCTCTGTCCTTCAATTCTGGCTCTTGGGTAATTGCATCAGGAAGATATCTCATTAAGTAGCCAATGAATCAGCAAAAGTTAGTTTCACAAATTAGCCTACTGGTACCAATTACACACTGACAAGACCTTGAAGAGATGGACCATGAGAGCTGTTTTTGTGTTTACTCCAGAAACCACTGATTAACTTAAAACTGAGTTTTCTGATTATAAAAACAACATCGAGGGGACCTGGATATTTCAAAAGAAACCCAAAGAAGAAAATAAAAATGCCTCTCAGGGTACTTTTTAACATTCTATCACGTTTCTTTCTAATCTGAGGTTTATGAGAATATGCACGCGCGCGCACGCACACGCGCGCGCACACACACACACACACCCTAACCAGCCTCATACTGTACACATACACTATTCTTTTACTTATTGCATACATTCTCATAGTTTGTTAAACACGTGTGCACATGGGCACTGTCAGTGATTCCTGACGTCCTCTTTTCTGGTTATTAGGATGTGGTGAGATGGTGGAGATGATGGAGTTGGCAAACACCTGTGTCAGGAAGCTACCTGGAAGGGCAAGGCTGTGCTAGAGAGCGCTGATGGGAAGGAGGAGAACGTGGTCATTTTGTCTGGGGATCTCTGTGTGCAGGGTGATAGGAAAATGTTCTCCACTGTCAGGCCTGGGTAAGTGACCAGGCAGGCGCCATTTGATGGAAGGAACCACGGAGGCCTTTGGTGAGCTAGAGGAATTTCATCTCAGGGATTACCCAGAGGAGAAGAATGGGGGGCCAGGTCTCCCCATGAACACACTCACTTCTCAGCTATGAAGACATTGGGCCAGACCTCATCCACCTCATTCCGAGGGGCCTCTTGCCGGTCCTGGATCAGGGCCCGCTGCAGGTCCAGCACGCAGGGGGTGTTGAACAGGCTTTTGTCATCCATCTTCTCCCTGACACGGTTGTACAGGTCTTCCACCAGCAGCTGCTCAGCAGACTCCAGCATGCCTGGACACTCGGTGTCTGATCTAAGACCCCGAGGCTTGAGTTCTAGAGGGGACATGTGGCATTTGTATCGAAGAGTTAGGAACGTCATAGCTTTCCCCACCCTTTGAGAGAGTCTGGGCCAGCTAGCTACTGGGACCTTGGCACAGATGGAACACCAGGAGGATCTGCCAGGAAGGATTTACTTAGGACTCAGGAGGACCATGGTATTGGTCTAGACTTGTGCTCAGGATTCACTGCAAGTGGGTATCGGGGAGGGGAACTCAAACTGGCTTCTGCCATTCACTTCTTTGTCTGTAGAGCTGGCTGATAACATTTTAGACCTGGTGTTTGGGTACTTGAAGTATGTCTGCTTCGTGCCTTTAACTCCCACAGTGCCCAGTACAGTGTGGATGGTCATATGTATTTACTAAATGAATGAATGAATGATGTTAACATAGTCCACCCTATCACATCTGGAATGCCAACACTCCGCGGAAATGTTAAACTTTGATGAGTCAATTGTGAGAGACTACCTTCTGAGAAACATTTAACTTGCTTATTTGTCTCATTCACTGTTTGTTTCCCTGCATTAAAGCCCTAGTGCCCGCAGTTCTTATCTGCCCGCGGACCTCATCTGCCTACAGTTCTTACCTCCTAGATTCCAGGAGGGTGGGTAGTGTGATCTCTTGAGCCTGTCTCAAGCCAGGACCCAGAGCCTTTCTGACAAGATGTCAGAAAACTCAAATTCTACGTAAGTTCAGATTCCAGCTGCCTGAGCCCTCTGTCACTAGTAATGATGCCTTGGTCTTACCAACCCCATCAGAAGTGAGGCAGACCACCGAGAGAGGTTGTAGGAGAATTGGAAAGAGTAAAATCATGAAAGAGGATTGGCCCAAACTTCCTAGGGCAACAAAACAAACCAAAACCCCATAACATTTCAACCAGGAGCGATATCCTTGAGTGAAATGTAGTATGTTGTCTGGCTCAAAATTTGAGTATAAATATGAACATCACTACCTATCCTATATCCCCCTAATTTTCCTCATGCCAACCTACCTTACCAATTTAAAATTTTAAAATCACTACTTCTTTTAAGATTGTGTGTGTTGGAGGGCACACACACCAAGGTGTACAGGTGGATGTCAAAGAATTGGTTCTTTCCTTCCACTGTGTGAGATTAGAGGATCAAATTCGGGCCACCATCCTTCATGGCGAGTACCCTTATCCACCGAGCCATTTCACTGGTCCCACTTTATCAGCTTTTAAAGGTAGTTTGAAGACTTACCCTTAAGCAGAATGGATACAGATCTAAATGTAAACATCTCTTTGAACAGAACTCTCTGGGTATTGCTTATTCCTATCAATTTCTTGGGCTTTTAGGTTTCTGTCTATTACAAGCCCTCCACTGTCACCCCTACTCACAGCCCTTGAAGTTAACAAAAAACCCAGAATGGACAGTTCTGGGATCACAGTGGAGCTGCCTCCCTCCGTGACTATGAACTAGAGAACCATTCACATAGTATGGGATTATCTCCACTTGCCCCATCCAAGTTATTGAGGTGAATTTGGCAGACCTGCTCCTGTCAGATCTGCTCTCCTCAACATGATGGGCAGCACTGGACAAGCATGTCGGCCCCTTCCATCGGGCCTCCTGCCAGAGTCTTCAGATGCTACCAGGCCCTCCCTGTGCCCACTCAGATGTCAGTTTCTTACCTTCTTTGATGATCTGTTTGGCAGCCACAGCCGAGGAGAGATGGATAGGCTCCATGAAAATGCTTTCAGTTTCTGCATCTGAGACCACTGAGTACCTAAGAGAAAAGGTATATGTGGGCTAAGCTCAGCGCCGTGCGCATGAAGGCGTTCCAACAGTAGAAACCCTGTTCTGATTTTAGCTATGTGTGGTAAACGATGAGGGATAAAAGGGAGGCCCGCACTATGTTTTGAGGACTGTGTGATGTGTATTCTACAGCTTGGGTACCCGAGGAATTTGAGTTACACCTCTGATTCTGGGTTGCCATGGAATGATGTGGTAGTCTGGGTTGTAGAAAGAGGAGTTATGGCTGGAGAGCTGACCCTAAAGCCTTACTCTCTTACATGTGCTAATGTTCTACCCCTTCTGCCGTCTGTACTATTGAGAATGTCACCAAATGTGCCTCTACAGGGGTCTGCAGGAATGGTGGGCTGGACAGGCTGTTCCCTCCATCCCCAGTACCTTCTCCTTGCTCGTACAGAGATGGGTGGACAATGAAGGTGACGTGAAATGCCACCGATGCGCTTGAGTCACAGGTCCTTCCTGATTCTGAGCCAAAGGATCACGGGTCAGGCTGAGTCCAAGGAATCAATACAGTAACATGGGTAAATATCAAAGCTATTTCTCAAAAGAAATTCAAAGGAGGCATGAGGAGCACCAAGGAGCATGGAGAATTAGGGCAGAGCAAAGATTAGGATCCTGTAAAGTTCAGTAGTGAACTCCTCTCTCATGGAGGGGTTTTCCAGGTATGAGTGAACACTGGGTTTCCTCACTCATCTGGTCTTACCTTTAGAAACAGAGTGATTTAAAAAGTGAGGAGGTTTAACAGATAGCATTTCTGAGTACCCTCTGGGAATATAACCCTGACCAATGTCCCACCAGGTGGAGTGAACTGTTACTCTTGTTTTATGGGTGAAGAAAGGTGATCAGAGCTTGAGAATATTGTCCAAATGGCAGAGCGAAGATGCCGTCAGGGCGGTACTCCTCAAGGTCCAGTCTTGTGCTCTGACCAATGCCACTGATACCATTAAGGTTGGAATAGTGAGATGAGTCCATCAGAGAAGGCAATCCCACCCGGGCTCCCAGGCCCAATAGTGGCCATAGGAAAGTACTTTAGAAAATGCTTGTGAGAATATGCATAGAGGGATGGATTTGAGCTGAGTAAAGTTGAGCTGAGCAGAATCTAGCTGAATTGAATGGAGTGAATTTCAGATAAGCTAGAAGGGAATGAAATTGAGTTGACTGCCAGAAAAACTCTCCCGTAAGTACCCGTGACACCAGAGTATAACCTTGGGAGACTAGTGTACTCGGTGTCAGCTAGGTAAGCGAAAATGCCTTGCTAAAAGAAAACAGTAGCCTGTAGCTCTACCCCGAGTGTGGGCAGATCTGCCTATGCAGCCCAAGGAAGAGCACACTGTGGCATTATCAGCCATAGCTCCCAAGGACTTTCCAGTAGCAACTGGTCATTGAGATCATTCCTATTTTACCCTCAAGTACTCCTCATGAACAGAAAGTGCATCTTCAAATATATATGGTTTCAGAGTTACTGTGTAACACTAAATGTTCCCCCAGAGGCTCACATGTTTAGACAGTTGGATCCTAGTTGGTGATGTTGTTTTGGAAGGTCACGGAACTTTCGGGAACTACCTGATAGAAATAGGTCACTAGAGGTAGGCCTTGAAGGTTGTACCCCTCTCAGGTTCTGGTCTAGTGCCCTCTGTTCCTTGGCCTATGATGGAGGAGCAGTCTGTATGTTGTCTTGACCAACAGTAGAGCTGCTCCAGGGGTATATCTTTCACAAGGTGTCATCCATATGGAGGTGGACTTTTTGGTGATACAGCTAATCCTATAAGTAACCTCTTATATAATGCTCCCGTAAGGAACCCCAATAAACTCACTAATCCACCAAGTTGGACTTTAGTGGTATCTTTATTTTGGTTTATTACTGGTTTCTTATCTGGGGTAAGTAGATACTTGTTCATGTCTCCCTAGAAAAAGTCACAGAACACCACATATGGAGTCTGACTACCCAAGGGCCCTGCTGAGTTTCCCAGCCCACACCAAGCCCCTCAGTGGTGGATCCTCCACCCATTCTAACTGATATCTCAAGAAACAGATGATTTATTTAGTCCTATCCAGAGTCTTGGCTTGAAAGGGATTAAAGTAAAATAAAATTATTGTCTAAGTTCTTAAATTTTGTTAAGCACAATTAAATAATGAAAAGTGTGATTCCAAGGACTAAGAGGTGAGTTTGGGCACATACTAAGGCATTCCTCAACAGTGTTGAATCAAATCGAAGTCATTGACACACCCACATGTGTTGTGGGTGTGAAGTAACAACAAAATATTGCCAACATGGGAGCAGGGCAACCCCAGCCTCTATACTAGATCTGTGGTCATGCTGAGCCCAGGGCTTAGGGCAGTCTTGGTTTTCACATCCATTTCACAAAATCACAGCCAGTATTAAAATTTTTATAATGGTATGAGTCATATTTCCATGTCAACAATATTTTATTTATACAGGGAGTTTTATTAATTATTTATCAATAACATTATTTATACTGGTATTAATAAAATATTAATCATTTTACTTGCTAAGGGTCAGCCCTATGTAAATTAATATTTGGAGTGAACCAAAACAAGCCCATGGTGAGGACTTTGGCACCACTGTGAGGATTACAAAGGGGTCTTTTTTGAACAGCCCCTCATTTCTCCCACAGGGTTGTCTGTCTTTATTCCACTGTGGGCCTCCAGGGCTCTGCACCCTCTTTGGGGCTTTCTCACATCTGTAATCTGACACCCCCTGAAATTCACAAGATGCGCCCTCACTTGTCTGATGTGGAAAGATGCCCCACAAGGAGCTCAGCATGTGGTGTTGGTGATCCTGGTCTGGTTTCATCTATCTTGATCACGCCATTTCCCATCCACTATGGTCCCTTCAGATTGTGAGGACTGGTGCTTTCGTCTGTTTGTTTTTTGACACCTGTTCTCGCTGTGTATCTCAGGCTGGCTTGAACTCTCTGGATAGCGTAAGTTAGCTTCAGACTCTCAGACTTCTTCCGCCTCCTCCTCTTGGGTTCCGGGATTACAGGCATGTGCCACTGCAGCCAGTTTTCAGGCTTGGTTTCAAGTGACTGATGTAGGAATTGAGGATCTGTCCTAAATGTACCTAAACTCTGAGACGCTGAAGGAAGATTTGAAATTAAAATTTAAAAACAGGAATGGCTGAGAGTTATTCCTGCTCCTGGATTTAAAGATTGAACTTGGCTAATGGGTCAGGTACCAGGAGGATTGCCACTTTGGAGATGGTTGTCAGCTTCATAACAGGGAAACAAGGAAGGCAAAAGCAGATTTCCTCCCTAGCCCCAATACGTCTCTCCTTGGTTGCTTGGCATTATTTAGTGTGGAGTGTGGGATTCGGACACCAATATTTTTCTGAGTCCGCCACCGTGAGGAAATATGAACCTAATAGTCCTAAGACTGTTCTGCCGCAGATAGGGGTTATGAAGTCTAATAATGAGGGGTGTGTAAAACGGAAGAAGACCTTGCATTCTGCAGAGAATCGGGATTGTAGGAAAAGAAGAAAGGAGAGAGAGAGAGAGAGAGAGAGAGAGAGAGAGAGAGAGAGAGAGAGGCCTGAGCGGTGGCCCTGTTGATATTTGCGGGGTCAGTGAGATGGCAGCCTTGAGGTTTTGATTTATGACCACATCTGTGCCTCAACCAGTATTCCTGAGATGGAGTGAGGCGACATGCACACCCTGATTAGAAAGCAGCAAGGCTGACTGTTCCAGAAGGACAGGCAGAAAAAAAGAGGATCTAGGATCGATACATACCTCATCAGAGGATCAGGAAAGCCGCGGCTAAGAAAGCCTTGAGGGCGAATTGAAAGACAACAATAAAGGGGAATTTGATGGACTTCCTAGCCGAGACCGAGAGACGCTGCAGCTTTCTTTAAACCTGTGTTTTTCAAAATTGCAGACTGTGACCCATTTGTGCATCACGGAATCAATGTAGGGGGTTATGCCCCGTGTCTGGGAAAGGGAAAATGGAAGGGAAAACGGAAGGACAGAGGTAGGGAGTGAGGGAACCACCGTTCGATGTGAGGATAAGGGTAGTTTGGGAAAAAAAAATGTATATGTATAGAGCATATGCTCTGAGTTGTGATATAAATGGTTTGTTCTACTGCAGATTATAAACAACGAAGTTTGAAAGCCAATGCACTAAACCAATGGCCGGGTAGCCTAGTGACAGAATGGAGCTGTGATGTTCCCACCAGACCTGCCTGCAGCTACTCATCTTCAGCCAATGAGTCTCTTGCAGATGAAATTGGGGTGGAGTCTCGGGGGGGGGTGCCCCTTTTGATTTGGCCTTGGTGGACAATGCCAGTTAAGCGCTGATAGGGGAGAGGTGTGCAGAGGTCCATGTACACCCCGATTTCTTCAGGTAGCTAGGAGGTGAAATGGAGATTGTGGGTGAGGAAGATGCCCTCAACAAGCTACTACACTGGAAAGGGGTTTACATTGCACAGTTAACTCATAAATTCTTAAGAAAAAATTTCTGCCTGGAAGACAGATGACTCTAACTGCAGGCTTTCCCCCGGAGAGTGTGGCTGCCAGGGGCTGGCTTGAAACCTAAGGCGTCTGATGTGAGTGTCCAGCTCAGTTAGAAATGGAGGTTTCCGGGCCGGTCCATTGTCTACATCCTTTCATCATATTCTTAGGTCCCAGGATGAGATTCAGATGAGGCTTAAAATGTGTAGACTTCCTGCCAGGACCCCAAGCACACTGCACATCAGGACACAGTTACAATTGCTGTGTTGATAGGGGCCATTTGGAGCATGCACTGAAGTTGTACAAAGCACTGTGCTTGTCTTATAGGAAAGTTTTGTCTGCTAGGGTGGGATCTAGGGCTGTCGTGGGTTGAGGGTGTCCTATCCTACCAAGGTGTATCCCCCAGAGCCTGCAAATGCTTTTGTTTTTTTTAAAAAAAAATAAAGGATCATGGTGATGTAATTAGATGAAATCACCCTAGATTAGGAAGATACTCAAAACTAATGGCCAGTGTCCTTATAAGAGGAGACAAAGAGGGGGTAGAAATTGGAATTAATGCTACCACGAGGCAAGAAATGGTCACAGCCAACCAAAGCTAGGAGACAAGGGAGGTGTCTCTCTAAAGTCTCAAAGGGAGCAAGTCCCAGTGACCTTGGTTTTATACTTCTGGCCTCCTAAACTACAAGACAGTACATTTATGACTTTTCAGCCATACATATTGCCGTAATTTGCTCACAACCCTAGGAAACAAGTACAAGAACTATTCAGTTGGGCATAGTGATGCATTCCTGTAATCTCAGCCTTTGGGAAGCTGACACAGGAGAACAGCAAACTGGAAGCCGGTCTGGGCCACATAGGAAGACCCTATCTTGACAAACATACCACGAAGAGTCTGCTGGCGAGGTATTTGCTAACTTGGTTTATATATTTTAGAAAGAATCAAACATTGAGCTAGAGCAGTAAAGCAAGAGGGACCGAGTCTCAGGGAGAACCGTTCAGGATGGGGATCCAGAGCCAGAAGCAACGCTCTGCTGATGAGAACACAGCATTTGCTTACAGCAGAGTCAGACAAATGTGATCTCCCCACTGGAGTGCGTGTAAGTTTCCTGCAAGAAAAATCTATTAATATTGTGAACAACTGAAAGGGCTTTCTTTGGAAGAAAAGTGAACTAGACCACTGTTTATCAAATATCTCAAATGTGTTCATATATGCTGTATTGTCTCGCCTCAATCACTGAGAAAAACTATTCCTGATTGTTATTCGTATAGCACATTCTCGTGGCTAAGACGCTGAAGAGCAGATCTGACCTGAGTTTTGGTCCCAACAACATCCAAGTTCTTCCCATGGTGCTATCCTGCCTACTACAATGGGTCCTCCCTGCTCCCGTGGCTTAAAAAAAATAGATGTATTTGCAATAGGATTTATGTACAAATTGCACACATTTAAGATGTACATATTGGTGTGGTGAGTTTGGCATGTGTCTCCATTTGGGAGCACTAGAGTTCCACTTACCAACCCTTCCAAACTGCTGCATCGGTCCTGTGTAAGCCCTCCACCTTACCCCACCCTGCCCTGTGCTCTCCAGGGAATCCCTGAGCTGCTCTCTGCCAAGAGAGATGAGTTCAAACTTCTAGAATTTTCTAAGAATGGAGTCATAGGGTGTGCACTCATTTTTGTCCTACTGTTTTCACTTTGAGATCCATCCACATGTTGTCTGAGTTAATACTTCGTGCCTTCTTGGTGCCGTATAGTATTCTCGTTATGAGGGCACCACAATGTGGTTATTCATTCACTTGTCAATAGATTTTTAGGCTGTTTCTAACTTCTGAGTTCTTATGAAAAAGCTGCCATGAGCATCTGTGTACAGTTCTTTACATGAAGCTCAGCTTTCATGTCTCATTTCATATCTAGAACGGCTGGACCATACAGGTCCAGGTCTTTAGGCAGGAATACATGCAATTTTGAAACAAATGATGGTTTGTGAAATCACTGCACTCTGTATTTCCAGCCTAAGATTGTTCCAGTTGCTGCATCCTCATGAACAGCTGGGGTGGCTAGTGTTTTTCATTTCAGATACTCTACTAGATCTGTAATGGTAATTCATTATGGGCTTAGTTCCAATTTCTCCAATGACTAAGGGGTTTTGAGCATCATTTTCACATGCTTGTGGGTGATATGTATATCATGTTTGGGGAAACATTTTCGAATGTCTTGTCTGTTTTAAGTTGAATTTTGAGAGTTAAAAATATATTTCTTGAATTTTACAGGTGTAAAGAACTATATTCTAGCTATAAATACATCGTTAGACATGTAACTTGTAGATGTTTTCTCCTAGTCGGGAGTTGTCTTTTCAATTAGTGGGGTGCCTATTGTGTAAGCATGAGGACCTGAGTTGATCCCCAGAACTTGTGTAGAAGGCCCGGCACTGTACACATGTTTATAACATGAGTACTGGGAAGAATAAGCAGGAGAATCTCTGGAGCTCACACTGCAGCCAGCAGAGCCTAGTGGGTAAGCCAGTGAGAGAGCCTGTCTCAATAACAAAGTGTGTGGAGCATAGGGAAATGACACCAGAGATTGACCTCTGGCCTTTAGATGAGGTGCACATTTATCCCCATACATGATCATGCACACACCACCACCACCACCACCACCAAACACCAACACTAACACACACACTGAATGCATTCATCGGGGTTGGCTTTCAGCTTCAGTCTGTGCAATGCAGTGGGATTGCCAGCTCAAACGCCTGTGCTTATAGTCAAACACAGTAATAGCTCACACTTCAGACTTTGTGATGACATGGCACGACAATGTAACCCATGGCATGCCATCATCCGAGTGCTTTCCTTGAAGACGTCTGAAAACGGTAGCTGATTGGAGACCTGCTTGCAGGAAGTCATATGGAGTAGACACAAACCAAGAGGGGCATCAAAACCAGCGGGATTCAGCAGCAATCACTGAGAACCAGAGGAAATCGGCTGTGGATGCTGGACCGAGTCTGAAGGATGCTCAGCTTAGTCCACTTGTATTTCTGCCTCATGCTAGTTTTACCTGGGAAGGGGGACTGGCTGCTTCAGGGCTAGGGGTCCCACGCAAGTGCAATCTCAGTATCAGCAGGTGCTTGCGTCTCATGGTAGGCTGACTTGATACAAAAGTGCGGCTCTTCCTCCCCGCTCCCATCCCAGTGGCTCCCCTCACCTCTGTGTGCTCTTGCTATTTGCCTTGTCAGCCAATAATCGGAGAAGCCGAACCACACCAGGAGACAGTTAATAAAACACACGTTCTCCAGGGCAGCATCTGTGTACCACCGACTTCACTTATCCAGCCTAGCATCGACTGGATGGCTTGTCATGTTTGAGTACATATTCTGGTGCACATTTTTTCTTGTTTTTGTTCGGATGCATTGAGAATGAGCCCGCTGTGTCCAAGGAGAGCTGACACACTGAACTTCAGTGGACGGAGTGTAAAAGCTCCTGAGGGTTCTGCCAGTTCACGCCCTCACCAGCAGTGTGGGGGAGTTCCGATTCATTCACACCCTCTTTAACATCCCCAACAGCAGCCTTTCATTTTAGATATGCCGGTGAGGGCTGGGGAGATGGCTCAGCCATTAAAGGCTAAGCTCACAACCAAGAATATAAGATATGCTGGTGAGCATGATGTAGTAGTAAACTGTGGTTTAAATTTGTTTTGGGTTTTTTACTGATTTTTTTTTTACCATAATTTAACTATGATCAGAGAAATTTGTTGGTCCATGCCTAGCCCACTAATTGACCTATTTTAGTATATATTCTATATGCCCATGATGAGAGTGAAAATCCTGAAGTTGCTGGGCACACAGACACACATGCACATACACACACATGCACATACATACACATATATGTTCTATAAATGCCAACTAGGTTAATTTGTTTGAATATATCTGTATTCTTCGTGATTTATTTATCTCATTCTATCATTTAATAACATAGGTTTAAAAATATTTGATTAAAATTGTGAAAATTAATTTTTTCTCTTCTGTCAGTTTTTTATTAATTCATTTTATGTATATGTATATATGTATGTGTACCAGATGTGTGTAGTGCCCACAGAGGCCAGAAGAGCATGTTGTGTCCCTTGGGACTGTTACAGACTGTTGTGAGCTGCCATGTGGGTACTGGGAATTGAACCTGGGTCCTCTAGAACAGCCAGTGCTCTTAACTGCTGAGCCACCCCTCATGCTTGGACCTTTGTTTTGTTTTTGCTCTTGCTTTATATATTTCGAGGCTACGTTGTTAGGTCATAGGTATTTAAAATGACTATGTTTTCCTGGTGAATTGAACCTTCAATCACTATGGCGTTTCCTTCTTTTTCTCTAGCATCCGTATCTTAAACTCTGCCTTGTCTGGAATCAAGGGGCTTCACTGGTTTGTTTTCTGTTTGTGTCTATCTTTGTGGCAGCTGGATTTATCGTCCGGAGATGACCACAGTATTTCCTCTCCTAGTTTTTCTTTTCATAACGCAACCATAAAACTCTTTTGATTGAGTGTTGAGTCTTTATTGTTTCCCTTTGAAACTCTGTGGAGTGTGTGTGTGTGTGTGTGTGTATGTGTGTGTGCAGGTGTGTAAAGTATAGCAGAAGAGATGTGTGTCTTGTGGTCTAGGTATAAAAAAACTCACACACTCTGTCTTGTTCTTTGGAACACAATTCTTGGGATTTTGCAGCCCAGTTTTAGCAGCCAGAATGGCCCACATGGAGAAATTGCAGAGAAAGATAAACTCTGGAGTTCTGAACACTAGCCCAGTTAGTCACCGCATAAAATGATGATCGTGAGACATCCTTATGACACCCGGCCCCAGCTGTTGAGGTACCCTTTGCCTTAAAGTCATCCTAATCTTCCAATACTTCCAGCTCAGGCTTCAGACATCCCAGACCAAAGGCAAGCTCACTCCACTGTGCCCTTCCAGGTGCCTAATTATCAACACGATTCATTTTTTTTTATGTCACTGATTTCTGAAGCTGTGAGCAATCAGTAAAATATAAGATTTCTCTTGCTAGCCTTTGTATATCCTTGTCACAAACAGCACACGGGCTTTGAAAAAAAAAAGGGAGTCTGATAATTTTGCTCTTTTAATTGGAATATTTGATCTATTCAAATTTAATGCAATTATGTATTCATTTCCTTTTAAACCCACATTCTGCTTTTCCTTCTTACCTACTGCACCTTTTCTGTATGTTTTATTCCCCTCTTCCATATTTTTCTTTCTTCCTTTCTTGCTGTTTATATTTGACCCTTTCGTTTTGCCCTGTGTAGTGGGTAGCTGTTCCAGCTTTGACCTGGGAGTACTACCCCCAGTGAGGCTTCTGGTAACGGTCACTATGACCAGCTCCTGAGGCAGGGCCGAGACGGGAGCCCTTAAGACCCAAGATTCAGATGTGCTGGCTTTCTTGGTTCCTGGTGATCCTGGATGCTGGATGGTAGACCGAGCAGAGTTCTCCAGAGAACTCAGCTGGACTGCACCTCACCTCTCCTGGATCCTGTAACCTATCCCTTTACTAGCTGTAAGTTGCCCCCCAAAATAAACCTCCTTTTTAACTACGTGAAGTTGCCTTAATAAATTCTCCATTGGCCCTGGTTAGCTACATACTAGTTATGGATTCTTTGGCAGCACTTTCTAACAGTCACACTAGAAACTACAACATGTTCCAGACTTCCTACCCAAATGTACAGTATCAGGTAATCATTCAAGATAATCGTCATCAGGTTGAGACAAGGAAGGAAGACACAAATGAGGATTGAAATGGAGCTGTCCGGGGCACACAGATCACAGTCTACGGAGTTTTTGACGGGATCCTATTTTCAAACAACGTGTGAACTTTGGGGTGGCATATGCTCCAATTTTTCATGTGCAAGACATAATTTGCAAAAGCCATTCAGCCTTCAAGGAAGTCTCGCTTTCCCACCCAGTTCACGTGTTGCAGTGGAAGACAATGAACAAAGAGAGGACACAGAGCCCTGCTGTGGAGCGAGTCAGAGAGAGGCCCAGGGGAGTGGCAGGGAAAAATTCCTCTTAGGAGGCATGTCCCGGTTAGAACATATTTCTTCACTTCTGGAATAACCATGTTCGCCAGGAACAAGACAGCCACATCTTCTCCCCTTTCCTAGGATGAAGGCTTTCCTACCCATCATCCTGGAGAGACTATGGGGTGCTGCATTCAGGCTTGAGACAGTCAGAGAGTTCTGTGTGGGCACAAAGGTGATGTGGGTAGACTCCTGGAAGGGGTATGTGGCTGGGACTGCTGCGTACAGACAAATTTACTTCCTCTTCTCCCTGGGCTCATGAACCCAGGACCTATCATCCTTTGCAAGCAAGTAGGGCCTTGCTGAGTTCCAGCTGGTGGGCTCTGAACAGCACCGTGGGAAACGCTTCTGTTTTACACCCTTTACCACGTACTGCTGAGCACAGTGACCATAAAAGCCATGTTTTACTTAGTGGACCCAGAGGACAGTAGCACCTCAGTTCCTGTCTATTTGCTCAGGCACCTGTCTTGGTGCTTATCAGAATGAGAAGGGCACCTCTATTTGGTCTACCAGAAGCATCACTGGAATGCACAGGACTTCCACACCCTAAGCAGACACAAAGCTACCTTTGCCTTAGGGAAGTGTGGTGGCTTGAATAAGAATGGACTGGAAAGCACAGGACTTCCACATCCCAAGCAGACACAAAACTACCTTTGCCTTAGGGAAGTGTGGTGGCTTGAATAAGAGTGGCCACCATAGATTCATATGTTTGAATGCTTGGTCATCAGGGAGTGGCACTACTTGAGAGACATTAGGAGGTGTGGCCTTGTTGGAGGAAGTGCGTCACTGGGGGTGGGCTTTGAGGTTTCAAAAGCCCAAACCAGGCCCAGTATCTCTCTCTTCTTGCTGCCTACGGATCAAGATCTCAGCTACTTCTCCAGCACGGTGTCTGCCTGCATGCTGCCATGCTCCCAGTCATTATGACAATGGACTAATGTAATGACTAATGAAACTGTAAGCAAGCCACAATTAAATGTTTTTCCTTTATAAGAGTTGCCACGGTCATGGTGTCTCTTCACAGCAATAGAAACCCTGACTGAGACAGGAAGTGTGGATGAATACAACTACATCTTAAATCTCTAACTCGGATAGCTTTTTCTAGGTGCAAACAGTGCTATTACATAAGGCTGAACTTGAAGTCTCCAAGCCCTTTCTGGACTGAATGCCTGACCCATGTGTGATGAGCTCATGGGGCTAGGACCACCCCAAAGCTCTTAGCTCACCTTGATGACCTATCTTTCTCCAACAGGGAACTTTGAACACTGAGCAGAAGCCAGTGAGGGAGACTCCAGGAGAACTCAGGCAAACTGGGGTCAAGAAGGATTACTTAGAAGTCAAGGTTCCAAAAGCTAGGGGTACAGCTCAGGATAGAGGCCATGCCCAACAAGTTCTGTGTGAGCCAAAGTTACATTGTAAGTTTTAATTACTATGCCCAAGAGATCCATGAAACAAACATGTCCCTGATCAGCAAGCCTCTTGCCCGAGGACAGATAGTTCCTGAAATGCTGGTGGCTATTGCTTATGGGATATCACAAGCCACATGTTTTCACTCCCCTGAACAAGTTTGTTTGACCCATCTGCACCGGATGTGCTTGATCACATGTGGGCGGGAGGTTCACTGGCTGGAAATGCATCAGGATGTATGCTTGCCCATGATTCGACCTGATGGGAAACACTTAAGCCGTGGCAAACTGTGACTCAGGGCCATTTTTCTGGGAAGCCAGAGATGGACCTGGCCAGAGACTCCATCAACCTGGCCAGTTATTAAATCAAAGCTTGCTTCAAACTTGGCTTTAAATTGTGGGAGTGGTCTTATTCGCCGCCGGTGGGATTAACAATTCTGGTTCAGTCCCGAGTGTCGGGTGAAGAATGGAGAAAGGTCAGAGTTCCCTGACATACTGCAGTTGGGCTTCTCTTTTGATTGACAGGGAGACAAGAACTTAGGGACTCTTCACACCATTTGCTGACAGAGCTACGCTCAGAAGGCACGTCTCAATCATGGCAGAAGAAAACAGTCACATACGCTGTTGTTTTAGCATTTCTTTTTTCTTTCTTTCCTCTTATTTAAAGACGGGGTTTCTCTGTGTAGCTCTGGCTGTCCTAGATCTAGCTCTATCTACCAGGCTAGCCTCGAACCCGGAGACTGCCTCTGCCTCCCAAATGCCAGGATTAAAGACGTGTGCCATCACGCCCGGATTCTTTTTCTTTCATTTTTAAAATTACACTTGTTTATTTCTGTGTGTGTTGGGAGAAGGGTACATATGCTATGGACCCTATGTGGGGGTCAGAGGACAACTTGCAGGGGTCAGCTCCATCCTTCTACTGTGTGGACTGTGGGGGATCCAACCCAGGTGGCCAGCCTTGGCGGCAAGTGCCTTTACCCAGTGAGTCATCTCGACAGCCCAATGGCATTTCTTTAGTCCCCTGTGTTTTCTTAAAGAGTCACATGAATTTGTCAACCCACATCAGCCTAAATCATCAGTGCTCTTAATGGGACAAAAATGACTCATCACAGAGGGCAGAGGGCGCTTCTAGATGTCTATCTCCCGCACTGGCATCCTGCCACTTGCCCCAGGGTGTTTCTATCCCTTGGAAAGCAACAGCTCCATTGTGGATGCAAAATTATTTGAGCACCCGGGCCAGGTCCATGGGTCTCTTTCCTCCTTCATCTCTCCTCTTACACTTTCTGGCGTCTCAGCGCTCACCCAGTCCTGGTGAATCAAGCACACCCTGTAGGTGGACCTGCCAAATTCCCCACTCCCAGGTCCAGGCCAGCCGCAGCACCTCCCAGAAGCCTTTGGTCCTTCCCTGTGTGCTTGTCTTCGCCCCACCCCCACCCCGCCAGACCACGGTACCACAAATCCTGGAGACACCAATGTCTGGCCCTCACCATGCCACAACGCTGTGAGTTTGCCAGCATGGAGAGCCGAACCCAGGGTCATGCTGAGCAGCGGCTGTGGTATGACGCTCAGGATAGCCTACTTACTGGCTAGGGGAGGGACTCCGGAGGTAGCGGGCCTGTATGGCTTTCACATCGGCTTCATCCTCCTCGCTTGGAACCACCTGCTCCTCCTCTGGGTCTCCACCAGTCGCCATGACAGCCTTCAACCTCGGTCTGTTCAGCAGGAAAGATTTAAGGAATCAAGTTCCAGAGCTTTGTAGGGGGGAGGGGGTGTGTCACCAATGTCACCTTGGTGGCCTGAGAATGGGGAGGGTTCTGCATGCTATAATGTCCCAGTGGGTAAAGGACCTATAGGGAAACCAATAAGATGGAGACCAGCAATCCTTAGCAGGACACCATGAAGTGACAATTCGCCTCCTTTCATGGAAGTGAGTGGCAGAGAGGCAGACATTTACCTCAACTGTAGAGCAGGAGGTTAAAAGACAGCAGATTCCACAGACTAAAAAGGACTCTCACGGACCCCCTTCCAACTACACAGATGTGCACACTCTTTATCTTTACCAGAAGGGACAGCAGGCCCCCCTTCAGGGACACTGTATCAGTCAAGGCCTTGGACCGAGGTACCATCCCATAGCCTACTAAGGCACAAAAAGTCCCCGATTGTCCCAGCTATGGCTGTGGCCTGACACTCAGGGCAGACTGGCACTCCCTTGAGCCTAGGTTCCAGCTCACCGCAGCAGACTTGAGAGGACAAACACTCACCTCAGGCTGGTGAGTCCACACCAAGGGCCAAGGACCCCAGGAAAATGACCAGAAGCTCCAGCTAGAGAGCTGCCACACTTTCTCCTTTCTGGAGGGCTTCTTCTCTGAGGGACAGCTGTTAGCAAGAAACCTTAGCCAGTCTCTAAATTTAGCCCCTGGCCCCATGGAAAGGCAGCTCTCAGGGAGGAAGGAATGCGGACTCCACTTAACCCTTTCCCTCCTGGCTGATTCTCAGGCACTGATGTTTAGCAGTGGATTGGGCATAGGCTCATGCTGTAGAAGGAACGACCTAAAGAAAGCCCATCTCCTCCTGCAGGAGGCTGCCCGTTGGAAGCGCTTTCTGAAATTAGTCCAGATCAGCGCATTTGTTACAAACAAGCTTACCTTGGTCTCACGGCATCTTGAGGAGGCCTAGGAAAGAAAAGTACCGAACAGGCTGGTCCTTGATAGACAGGTGTGGGGAGAGCACCATGCTATGATTAAAGAGAGGTCATGGCTTACAACCAGCCTGACATTTTTAACAAAAATGTCTAAGGACCATACAGTGGGCAAGTTGTACCTCCCCTTCATGTTTTTGCCTCGACATTCATGGCCCCTGGTAATGGCCAGTTGCAACTAGGAGTAACAGAAATTCTGAGAGTTTCACAGACTTCAAAGAACTCATGACCCACCTTGTTTCATGACATTCCTGCCACCATCCCTAAACTCCCCAGTAGTACAACAGTCCACCCTCTCATCCTACAGGTCCTGAGACTCCGTGCACCCTGCCAGCTATCAGTCCTCCATGTTTCCACTGGTCTCCAGTTCACCCTGTTCACATTCTGTGATTACACCTTCATCCACACATCTTTCCATCTGTCTCCATATTTGTAAATAAGTACCCATGATCCCCTATACACCAGGCTCCGTGCTTGACTGAGTTAGTTAGACACATAGCTCAAAGCATCCTGTCTTCCTAGCTAGATGGAACCCTGCCCAGTGTAGTACCATCCAAAATTGGCTGAATGGACAAATGAGCTCACAGTTTATTAGGAGGCATGAGGCACAGACTAAATATAACTGAAGTGTAAGGTAGAGTGTGGTTCTGGACCTAGAAGAAACTTGGGATGCTGCACCACTGAGTCACACAAAGGGGCAAGCCCTCCTGAACTGGGAAGCCAGGGAAGGCTTCATGGGAGAAGTGATGTATGAGCAGGCGTTTAACAGGTAAGTTAGATGAAATATAACTGATATAATAGTGGAGAGGAACTTCAGAGAATGCAGCACACAGTTCTGGGGCAGGAAAGAATGAGCTGTAGCTATAAAGAAATGTCCAAGTACAGTCAGAACAGAGGTTACAGACTCGGGAAGATAATTCTTGAAAGGAAGGGGACGTTGAAGAATGAATTCTACCATACCCTAAAGGACAATTTAAGGAGCAGACATTCATTTGTTAAGTTCTGTGGAGTCAGCAATGGGACTGGAGTAGAGACCCAGCATCAGAGCACTGTGTCTTAGGAGGAATAATCTGGCAATGGTGTCCTGAAATCTCGGAACAGAAAAAGTATTTGATACAATTAGAGAATGCAACGGTGTGACTAAAGTGTAATAAATAGAAAGCAACAACCTTGTGAGCGGACTAAACCTGGTAGCCAGAAAAGACGGCTCCAAGTAATTTTCACAGGGAATTCAGAATACAAGGCACACCCGGAAACACATTTGCAGTCATCGCTGTGTCCAGAAGTGAGTTTCTCAAGAGTACAGAGAGGTTCAAGACCAATAACTTAGTAGAAATGTGAACAAACTTGGCAGAGATTACATCCAGTGTGATGTTATTACCCACTAAACAGAAGTCAGTCAGCAGTGCTGTATGTGTGAACGCAGAAGAGTAGGATATTTTGTTAAATGAAAAATACTGAAATGACATAGTATCATTTGTGCATATTCTATAATGTATGGAGTGTCTGTGGCAGAACCTGATCAGATAGCTCTCTGGAAAGCTATTTCTTATAACATTTGTCCTTTTTTCTTTTTCTTTCTTTCTTTCTTTCTTTCTTTCTTTCTTTCTTTCTTTCTTTCTTCCTTCCTTCCTTCCTTCCTTCCTTCCTTTCTTTCTTTCTTTCTTTCTTTCTTTCTTTCTTTCTTTCTTTCTTTCTTTCTTTTGAGGCAGAGTCTCACTATGTATTCTTGGTTGTCCTGAAACTCACCCTATAGACCAGGCTGACCTCAAACTCGAAGAGATATGCTTGCCTCTGCCTCCGAGTGCTGGGATTAAAGGTGCTACGGTTCATCTGTTACATTTAAAGGTGACAAATATCTCAATGTCTTGGGACTGAGGGATTCCCAGGATGCATGACTTTGGTGTTGAAAACTGAGACAGGAGATCTAAGACATACTATCTTCTTGGTTTCTTGTGTATTTGCTACTTTCCCAGGCAGAGTACTAACTCTGAGTGTAGGAACTTCCTGTGCCCTCCAAGACCAGGGCTCTGTTCTAGTGTGGGTGTCAAAGAAAGAGGAGGAGGAAGAGAAAAAGACCGTGCTGGGTCTTAAAATGTGCCCCAGCAAACGTGGACAACACCCTTCTTTTACTAGCTGGGAATCCTACCTCCGAGATTATTCTCTTTTTATTACAACTTCCTTTCAGTTATGTGAGGCCCACACCTAGTGAGAAGCCCAGGACTTTGCACCCCTGCTAAGGAGGGAGAAATCAGGAAGATGGCCGGATCTAGGGAACAGCCGGGAAGACTCTTGTTGGGGCCTTTGGTAGCGTGGGTGGAGTGCGCGCCTCGCCCCATAGGTGAGCTCACCTGCCAGTCCGTTGACAGGGTGGGGCATGTGGACCCAGGCTGGCACAGGTGAACAGGAGCAGAGCTGCAGGGACTTCGGGGTGAGCCAGGCCAGAGGCCGCTGTAACTTAGCCTGTCAGCCCAGACCCGTCCAGTGCCTTGCCGGTTCCAGCCTGGGTTTGGGGCAGAAAACGAGCAAGACCATGTTGGCGAAGGTGGGACCTGTGCTGTGGATGCTCTGTACAAGTGAGTAAGCCCCCTCCTGCCAGCTCCTGGGGGACAGGTGAGATGTATCATCGCTGAGGGAGCGGTGCCCTAGTGTCCCTCACCTCCCCTGGTCCCACTGAGCAGAACTGTGCATTCTGTTGTTTGGGGGCAGTTTCCAGGCCTGTTCCAAGATTAACACGGTTCTTATCTCAATTAGTTAGTAAACAACCCTCATCCCGTTGCTGGAGCAAGTAGCTCCAAGGGTCGGAAATATCTGACTAGGGAGACACAGTATTTGTAATCGGGGATTTTTCTAAAAAGTCCAGGATGTGGCTCTAGATATATTCATTATCTGGGGCAGTGGTTCTCAACCTTCCTAATGCTTCGACCCTTTACTAGAGTTCAGATACTCCCTACCCTGCCCCCTCTGAACACTGAAGTCTCAAGCAGAGGAGCGCCCCGCCCCCCACAAATCAGCGATCTGTGGGTTTGCAGCTGAATCTAAACTAAGTGCTAAATAGCAAAGTGGTTGTGTGGAGATGGGCGGGCTGGGTGAGGTTTGGCACAGAAGTTCCAGCATCGGGGTGTCTAGGCACTGAGAGCAGCAGACAGGGGATGGGGAGATGAGACGTTTAGTTCGGAGACCCCTTAGTCCCTTGTGTTTGGCCATCAGCTTGCAACCCAGAAACTGTTGCTGGCTTCCAGGATCCAGGAACCATGGGAGGAAGTGAAAGCTGACAGAGAGAGACCCAGAAGCCCCAAGGAGCCTGGGACACAGAGCCCAGGGGACGTTGGTTTAGCTCTCTCTCTTCAGAACTTCCTGGCAAGCCCGGAACCACCAGGGACACCACCCAGCACAGTCCTTTCAGGCCTCCAGGCTTCCTCTCCTGTCTGTTACTAAACCAGGCTTTGGGGCAAAGGACAGACTGCTAGGAAGGATCAGATCAAGGGTTGGTTTGAGGGAGAGTTAATCAGTCTAGTTGGTTCACGTTCTTTGGGCAGGTCCATTTTCCTGAGGCAGATGGCACCTTATCATCAACCTAGATGGTCTGGCCACTCACTCCCTCATCCACTCTGCTGTTTTCTGGGCACAGGGGTTGGGTAGGTGCCCTAGGGATGGGGAGTCTGGATTCACCAGCCTCGGCCACCAGCTCTGAGTAGAGGATGTTAGCCTTAGGGGAGGGATGCTGAAAGGAAATGGCCACCCACCCCTACCTGGCTCAGGGATTCTCTGACCCTCTCCCGAGCCAGGACTTTCCTCTATACCCTGCACACACACACACACACACACACACACACACACTTTCCTCTATACCCTGCACACACACACACACACACACACACACACACACACACACACCAGCATAAAACCCTGTGTTCTGTAGCCTGGCACTAATCCATGTGTGCATAAAAAGAATTAATATTGGCTGAGGGGAAAACCGAAAACCGAGAACACAGTCACTTACCCAGCTTAGCAATGAGAGGTGTCCTTAATTCTAAACTGCCTGGAGCAGGCTGGTGGCCGCCTCCTGGAGTGTGAGGCATGTGACCCCTGGGTGAACCCAGCCAGCAGAACTAGTTCTGGGGGGTGTTTCCTGACACATTGATAAAGTATATACTCTGTCCTCACCCCCTTCCCCTCTCCCTCCTGCCAGCTCAGCTCCGAATCACATGCCCACCACATTTTTCTCCTCCACGACTCTAGAGGAAAGGTTGGTATGATGGGGCAGAGGATGCCAAGAGCCGGAATAGTCATTGCCAATCCCCAGTACCATTACAGATGAAACCAAAAAGCCATCAGGCAGTGCTCTCGACTGGGCCTTGAGGGAGGGCATCACTTCCTGCTTTGTGTAAGGGGAAGCCTAGGCAGGAATCACAGAGGACCCTCTTCTTCCCTCCTCTCCCTGATTGTGCCCATCATAGATTGTGCTGGTGGTTGGGAGAGACACTGAGCTGATGAGGTAGCCCCAGGCTCACCAGGGAAGTGGAAGACACCACATAAGGTTATATGGAGGTGGTATAAGTTGGCACCTTAGAATTCTTTTCAGATTTATTTTACTTTTTTTTTTTTTTTTTTTTTTTTTTTTTTTTTTTTTTTTTTTTTTTGGTTTTTCGAGACAGGGTTTCTCTGTGTAGCTTTGCGCCTTTTCCTGGAACTCACTTGGTAGCCCAGGCTGGCCTCGAACTCACAGAGATCCACCTGGCTCTGCCTCCCGAGTGCTGGGATTAAAGGTGTGCGCCACCACCGCCCCGGCGATTTATTTTACTTTTATGTATATGAATGTTTGCCTGCATCTATCTATATGTACCACATGCACGTCTGCTGGATCCCCTGGAATTCCAGTTATAGACAGCTGTGAGCTACCAGGGGGGTGCTGGGAATCTAACTTGGGTCCTCTGCAAGAGCAACGAGTGCTCTTAACTTCTGAGCCCCAGAGGGTTTGGGTTTTTTTTATGACTAAAGAGGCAGGACGGTGACTCAGTAAGTCAGAGTGCTTGCTGTGAAGGCGAGAGGACCTGAGTTCAAATCTTTAGCACCCACATAAAAAAAGGTTGGGACGGGTATCATCACACATGCCTGTAGCCCCAGCATTGAAGAGCGGAGACAGGCAGATCCTGGAGCTTAATAGGCAGCCAGCCTAGCTGAGACAGGGGGCTTCGGATCCAGTAAGTGGCGCACGCCTTTAATCCCAGCATTCGGGAGCAGAGGCAGGTGGATCTCTGCGAGTTCCAGGACAGTCAGGGCTACACAGAGACACCCTGTTGCAAAAAAAAGAAAGAAAGAAAGAAAGAAAGAAAGAAAGAAACCCTGTCGCAAAAAAAGCCAAGTGATAGGGGAGATATTCACCATCTTCCCCAGGCCTTTGCATGGGCATACACATCTATGTACACATGTGTTCACACACACACACACACACACACACACACACACACACACACACACACAACTAAAATTGGCCTGTTTTCATTATCATGTGCTGATTTTCCTAAATAGAGTCACTGATAAACTACAGCTTCCCATCAGGTAGATGTCCCTCCGCATCTTAACGCTATCACAGCTGGGGACCTGTTTTGTCTGGCTGTAGCATGGGCAGCAGGGGCAAACTGCCTCACCTTGTGACATCTCAGTGTTGTAGTCTGTAAAACACAGAGGCTAATTTACGATTCAGATGCCCACCGTACCTGCCCCAGGGTTCACACAGGCAGAGACCTGAGAACCCAGGCCTGCATGGAATCACTGGATGGACGCGGTACTGTTATTGTTGATATTATTAGAGAGAACAAATGCAGGAACAGAAGTCAATGAGACGCTAGTGGCCCATCATCTAAGAGCTCTGATCTGACCAAAACGAGCCAGGAAATGACTCAAAAGTCACTGTGGATGAATTCTAAGTTACCACCCAAATAGCCACCCTGTGCCTGTTCATATTACTGCCCCCTTCAGGCTGCTAGAAAAAACCTCTATTTTGTGCACAAAATTGAGGCTCTTCCAGAAAAGATGTGTAAGAAGGATTCCAGCAGGAACTCTCCAGAGGGAGACGTCACTGGTCAATTCTGCCAGGAGCCAAGACCTGGCAGTATAAAAACATATGCACAAACGCGCGTGCACGCACATGCACAGACACACACAGACACACACACACACACACAGAGAGATACACACATAGAAACAGACACATATACAGACACACACAGAGAAACATACACACACTGAAACACATAGACACACAGACACCCCCTCCTGCACAAACACATCAACACACACAGACTCCACAGAGACACACATAGGCATACACACAGAAACACACACTCAGATACACATACCACACAGACACACACATACAGATATACACACATACACAAACACAGACACATACAGACAGACACACACATATAGACCACACACACAGACACATACACATAGAGACCACATACACAGACACACACCTTCCCAAAGTACAGTGAATATCTTTGTTGTTTCTATGTTAAATTAGACCAATACTGTTTTTCATAGAGAAATAAAGAAATCTGTTATTGCAAACTATCATACCAGATGAGAAAAAATGTTCTCTGTGTCTCTCTCCCCTGACATTAAAAGGTTTCAATAACCCTCTGGGTGCTGGGCCACAGTGGGATTTTGGGAAGTCTGTTTTCAAGTTGCTGGTTCATTGAGGCTGTTCTCCATGTTAGAATCTTTTCGGGGTATGGCCAGGAGTGATACAGTCCCCAGCAGGGTGAGTTTTCCTAACGGTGCTGCTTTCTGCTTGCCACTCTGAAGCGCCACGTTCTGGATGACTCCACAGGCTGGGAACTCCTTGGTGTCTGTTCTGATGGTGCTGAGTCTGAGTTCTGTGTGGTTGCCTAACCCAGGATGGGCAGGTAGAGGGCACAGCCTCAGGCATGAATATCTGTTAACAGTCAAATCAGAGAGCACCCTTTTTGTGTGCAGCAACTCTTGACCCCAAGAGCATGCATGTGGGCCAGAGCCAGGGCAGTGCAAGCGAGAGGCTGGAATCCTGTCTTCCATCTGCTCAGGGTCCTGGGTCTAATCCTTAAGGTCCACCTCCCACCTGATGCCTGGGCATCACCCGCTGGCGCGAGGCAGAAGCCAGTGCTCACAGGTGGAGCACAAAGCTGCCTGTCAGAGATGCAATCGGAATTACAATGTCTCAACTAGGCTCAGTCTCAGCACCAGAGGGGACCTGTGAGGTATGGCCAGCTAAGAGGGATGTGTTCTGCGGTGGAGAGTGGCAGGGTAATGGCCATCAACTCTGACCCATTTGCATCCACCAGGTTCCTTTGTATTTTCCATAGCAGAATCCAGGCAGACTGGCTGTGTGCTTCTCCATCTGTTGACAAATCACCCACATGGTTCTGAGATACAGCCTGGGTTTACAGCTACAAACTGCAGCGTAAGGAGTATATTTCATGATCAGTGGCCCCGGTACCCCGAGTGTGAATTTACTCTCAATTTTCATCATCTGGCATTATCCCTGAGAGTTGCTGTCCAGTTCCTGGTTTGGTGTCTTGACTCAGGGAGGCCCAGCTGCCTGCATCCTTACACTCCAGTGTGCACGCCGGGTACCTGGGATCTTATTAAATGCGTACTGATCTGGAAGGCAAGGGTGGGGTATGAGGCTCTGTATTTCTAACAAGCTCCCAGGTGGGGGTGAGGTGGGGAACTGTTCGGGGACCACGGTTTGAGAAGCAGAACTCTTCAGATTCCAGACCAGGGCTTCTCGAAACCCAGCTGTGATGCTGGTCACCGGAAGGCCAGTGAGCCTGGCCCCGTGCATGTGAGCATGCCTGTACCCTAAGCAGTGTGTCACGCTGCCAATCTCTCCCTCCTTCCTAAGAGGCTGGGTTCTGAGACACATCCCCGCCAGCTTTCCTCCACATGGGGCCTTGGCCATCATCTCACGCTTCTTCTGGAGCCTTATCCTCCTCTGCCCCTCGAGTGTCAGAGGTCCCCACACTCAGTTCCCCCAGCATCCTTCTGTGACTGCATGCGTACCCAAAGCTTTAGCTGTTCCTCGATGCCAGCTGACTTCAAAATGCCAGCCTTCAACCCCACCTCTCCCCAAGCTAGCGTCCTGTAAGACCAACAGGCGTATAACTTCCTGACTTACATATCTCAAAAGACTTGTGACTCGCGGGCTAAAACCAGACTCCTGATGTGAGCCCGCTAGCCTAAATCCTTAGTGATCTCTGTGTCCGAATGTGACACTCTGTCCATCCAGGAACAGAAGGCAGAGACCTAGCAGTGGTCTGCTACATTCTCTACTGCAATATAAAAAAAAAAATCACCTCAGATTTACTGCTTAAACCATGCTGATATTTCATTTGCTCGCAGACCTGGACTTGAGACGGGGCTTAGCAGGTCTTTGCGATGCGCAGCTTGGCTGGGGTGACTTCGCTGGCGGTGGAAGGCCTCTTTTCATGACGGGACCCCTGAGGCAGGCAGGCTGCTTCTGTTCCCTGTGCCTTTCCACAGTGCACAGCCGGAGCTTCCCAAAAGCTGAGGCAGGAGGCCAAGGAAGTGGGAGTACCTAGGACCCCAAATTTGCCACAGCAAACCTGCCACACTCTGCTTCTCAGGTGGGCATAGAGTCCAACTTAAGGGAGAGAGGAGCCCAATTTCTTCTTGTTGTTGTTGATGGCTGATGTTTTTCAAACAGGCCCTTGCTGTGTAGCCCAGGCTGACCTGGAACTTCTAATCTCTATGCCTCTCTCTGTCCCCAAAATGCTGGGATCACAGACATGTGCCACCACCCCTGGGAAATCATTTCCTTTCCCTTTCCTTATTTTCTCCTCTCTCTTTGTCCCTCCCTCTCTCCCTCTCTATTGTGGTGCTGGAGGGCCTTGTGAGTGCTAGTGAGTGTTCAACCACTGAGCCACACCTCAGCCAAACCTTGATTTTTTTTCTTTTTTTCCTTATTATTATTAAGACATTTTCTACTTATCTCACATACCAACCATAGACCCTCCAAACCTTGATTCTTGATGAGAGCGGCTTCTAAGAATTTTGGGACTATTATTAACTGCCAAGTCACCCTTGACGGCCACTGCCCTTTTACCTAAAACCAAGTCTGCACTCACGCTGACAATGTTAGTTCTCTTCCACCATAGCCTGAATCTGTTCATTTTGCTTGATCTCCTTTACCCACTGGGGTCATGGCCGTCTAGGCTTGGACTTGACTCACGGTTATGTCGATGGTGACCCTAGAGTTGCTTTGTAGTGGCTATTTGTGGGGTGGCCACAGGCAATTGGCTGAAAGGAAGCTGCCCTCATGGACCCAGTATTTGTTGGCTTCTGGGTTTAACTTGAGTGATAGTGTGTGTGTTGGGGGGAGGGGGCAGTCTACAGAAGGATTATCCCCAAAGTCTCACCCTTCGGTCATGTTGCTACCCCCTGGCTAGTTCTCTGACCCTGACCACCTCACACACATCCTCCCTTCTCCCATTTCTTCTTGTTGGTGCTGCTTATCCTCTAGGCTCCGTTCAAGACAATGGCTTGTGCTCCTGAGGCCTTACTCCTTACTCCATTCTTTCACTCTGTGTGTGTGTGTGTGTGTGTGTGTGTGTGTGTGTGTGTGTGTGTGTATGGAGGGGGGCCTTGTCAGCATGGTGGTTTCACATTTGTTTTGAGATTATTTATTTATTGCCCTCTGACTCACCCAGAGAACTGAACCCTGAAAGAGCAGAACTGTGCCTGTCTCTGCCACCACCGTCTTCCCGCCCCTGGCAGGAAGCCTGCAGCCCTGCTGGATGCTGTTAATGAATGCACATCTGCCCTCTTGCCCCTTTCCAGCCAACAAGCCCAATGGCCTTCACTGTCTCCTCCGCCTCACCAAGCTTCACTTCTTTCTTTTTCTTTCATGTACATTGGGGTTTTGCCTGCATGTATCTGTGTGAGGGTGTCAGAGTCCCTGGAACTGGAGTTACAGGCAGTTGTGAGCTGCCCTGTGGGTGCTTGGGAATTGAACCCGGGTCCTCTGGACACGCAGTCAGTGCTCTCAACCTCTGAGCCATCTCACCAGCCCCAAGCTTCGCTTTTCTAAGTTTACTCCATCCTCTCCAGAACTGCCTGTCTTGAGTCTGTCCAGAGTCTGATGCCCGAGAGGGACTAGCTAGAGAGCCGTGCTCCTCTTGCTGCTGAAGCGTGGCTCGGTGTCTGCACCTCCCACAGCACCTGCATTTCAGCTGAGTTTTGCCCCTCTGCTCAGAGTAGGAATTCCAGTTTTCAGATGCGTGGTTTATGGAGACATACTGGACTTGGAGGTGAACGCAGTTCCCAAGCTGTCTTGTGTTGGCAATGCTCGGCTTTGCTCCCCTGCTGTCTTCTCCCTGCGTTCAGTGCCACTTTCCCAGGTCTCCCTGTCCTCAGAGCAGCCCTCTGGGAACCTGCCTCCCTCCTCAGAGGCTTCCTCTCTTTGCCACCCGCCCAGTGACCTTTGGGACACTTCCTTGTCTTCTGCCTTGGTGAGTCAGGCATGCCCCAGACATCTGACATGGGCAGACACAGACATGATTCTAGGCAGGCACTTCCGGTTAGGACAGTCCCCCAGTTCACGGGAGGAGATGTGTGAAAGCCCACCAGCTTGCTAATATGTGCCCCGTGAGGGAGTGGGTAACACACCTGAGTGAGCTTCATCCTCGTGTGTGTCCTGATCCATTCCCACAATCCTGTGCTTTCCCAAGCCGGCTTGCTGCCTCTGGTCTCTCCTCTCTATCTCCAGTCTCTTCCTTTCTTGAAGCTCATTTCCTGCAACCCGTAGGCTGCCCGAGCCTCCCCACCCTCGGTCTGGAGGTGACTACAGAAACCTTCTCCAGATTCTTTGTCTGGCTTCAGTCTCCTGGGTCGGGCGAGCTCTCGGACACAGTAGCTGCCTGGACTGCCTCCATCTCCTCACCTCCACTTGGCTTTGCAGCTGGAACAGTGTCCCGACGGTTCACTGCAGGAAGCTTAGATGGAAGCACACATAGGCAGAACCCCCGACTGCCCTGCGACACCCAAAGTCCAAAGACAACTGTTACTGATGTCGTTTTTCTGCTTTGCTTCCTTTGAGAATTCACCCCGTGTCTGTGGTCATGTGGGATGGGGATGGTGTGGTGTCTACAATTTTCCTCCCGCTTCTTCTCCTTATGCGCATGAGTCCAACACAGTGAACGGCATCCCTGGAGGGCTGTATCCAGTTTCACCTCCTCAATAAGCTTTCCCATTAAAATCATTTTCCTGATTCCCCTCTCCCCCCTCCCCACTCTCTCTTTCACACTTACGCTTGACACTCTATTAGGCTCCATTAGGGTACTGGTTGACAGTGACATCTACTTGCTTCTTATTAGGGATTATGCCACAAGCCACTCAATCAACAAGGTCCTAATTAGTACCCGGCTCTGCGCAGACCTCTTGGGCACTGAGCCAGTGAATGGCGGTACTAGAACAGTCTGAAACAGAGAGTCTGCTCAGAGGAGAAAGCCACCTGGTAAAGAAGGCGCTTACACACAGACTTTTACCAACATGTGGATTGTGCTCAGAAAAATGTAGCAATAAGGGCTGGATGTAGTACAGGGGCCTCCAGAGATGATGGTCTGTGGACAAGCCTGGGGGTTCTGCAGGGCCTGGCATTGGACTAGGGTTTTAGAAGAAATGTATTCAGTTGACGTGAATTTATAGGTTCCTAAGGGTCTGTGCTGATCCAACAGTTCAACAAGCACGCTAGAGCTCTAAACAACGTCCCGGATGTGGCCTCTCTGTCCTCTGTCCCCAGCTGAGCACTTGGGCTGCGGCTATGGAGCGGGTAGGACAAACTTTCCTGCCTGTGGGAATTGCCTCCTTCTCTTCAGAGACCCTCTCATTCTCCTCTCCAGAACATGTCTGCCCGGGCTGGACGGGTCCCTTCCAGCCTTCAGCATCCTCTCTCCCTACGAGACTATGTGGTTTGTCTGAGCAAATGGATTTTTTTCTAAGTGGCCACGTTCCTGGCGGTTTCCCCAGGGCTCCCATAGTGCACCGCGTGCGCCTCCGGCAGCCAGCTCCATCAAGCATTTCATTATCTTCCTGGGATGTATCACTTTCCGTTTAGTTCTCCAGAGACAGCTTGTTATCTTCTTAACAAACCTTAATTATTTACAAGCAATCATTGAGGCCTCAAGCTGGGTCTCCACACCCTGGCTCCGCAGGGAGACCTCTCTCCACTTAGGGCATCTTTGCTGCCTGGACTTTCCTTCTTTGCGGGGGAGGGACTCACTGGGTCCTTCATTTTATATTCATGCAGTTCCTTTTTCTTTAAACAGATGCCTTTTCTATTTATAATTTTTTTAAAACTGAATGGTAGCATGAATTGAGTCATGTGTTTATTACTTTATACTGCTGGGGATCCTGCCTGTGGCATGGTAGGCAAGATTACCACCAAAGTGTGTCTCTAGTTTTATTTGGGGACAGTTTCTAGTAACGTAGGGACAGGTCCTTCCACCAAGTGTCTCGAGTTATGAACCCACCCTTTTCTTTCTTTCCTTTTTTTTTTTTTATTTTTTCGAGACAGGGTTTCTCTGTGTAGCTTTGCGCCTCTCCTGAAACTCACTAGGTAGCCCAGGCTGGCCTTGAACTCACAGAGATCCGCCTGCCTCTGCCTCCCGAGTGCTGGGATTAAAGGCGTGCGCCACCACCACCCAAACCCACCCCTCTTATGTGAAAGTTATCTATGACTCATCCACCACTGTCAAAGGACACTTGCTGGAGCTTGGCCTGTGCCTTGGGGCCTTTGCCGAGCCCTGGGGATCTGAAGTGAAGGCAATCCCAGACAATGAGAGTTCTCCAGTTCTTGCTTTGCATCGGGGTAAAGGATGGAAATTCCCTGGCTGGCCCGCAGTCCTCATGTGTGCCTCAGGAGAACCAGCAGGACTTTTGTGTGGCAGGCGACAGAAAGGCAACATCTCTGCTTAGGAGAGTTAGGACATTTTCTTCAAGGCGATGCCCGTTTTCCAAACCTTTTCCATGAACTGCTGTAATGCAGGAAAAGTCTCGTGAGTCTCTCCTTGCAGATAAAAACACTTTTTCAACCCCTGTCAACTTGGATGTCCCTGGGGGTTAACACATTAACGGATTATTAGTTCTAACACCTTACAACAACCGTGTTAGTTGGCCTCTGTCAGTGTAACAAAATGTCCAGGGGAAAAAAAATCTACTTAAAAGGAGGAAAGATGTATTTTGGCTCAAGGTTTTTAGTCCATGGTTGATTGGATCCATTCCCTTTGGGCTCAAAGTGAGGCAGAGTATCATTGTGTGTACACACAGTAAGAGCAGGGTGGCTGACCTCATGGTAGATGATGAAGGGAGGGAGGGAGGGAGGGAGGGAGAGAGGAAAAGAGAGAGGGAAACAGGACAAGATGGACAAACTCCAGTCTTTAGGAGCATGGCCTCAAGGACCCAGTCTCCCACCTCTGACATTTCCTATCATCCCCCAATAGAACGTCAAATTATGCCCTTATCAATAAATTAATCTATCCATCAATGAGGTCAGAGCCCTCATGATCCAATAGCTTCCCCAAGGCCCCACCTCCGAACACAGCTGCACTGGAGACCAAGCTTTTGATACATGCATGAGTCATTGCGGGAGATTTCAGATCTGAGTCACAACAGCAACGTACTCTATCGGAGAGGTGTGCTCCTTGAGCAAGGCAGGAAGGGAAGTACAATGGGAAGGAAGACAACGTCTGGAGGCAGGAATCGGTGAGGAGCTGTCACTTTTTGGGAAGTGTGGGCTCTTGGCAACTGAAAGGGTGATATTAATGTCAAGGAGGGGGTTGGAAGCGTCTAGAAATTACTTCTTGCCCAGTTTTCTAGTCAAGGGTTAGACGTCTCACCTGCCTTTTTTTGTTTAATCTCCTGAGTGAGGGTGCAAAGACCCACAGAAATGAAGAGTTGAAGAACTAATAAGAACAAGGTCAACAGGAGGGAGAGAAAGGGCCAGGGTTTATTAAATTATGACAAGGCCAGTAAGATGTTTTGTTGCCGATTATGTCAGAATGGAGAACACTGACTGTATCAGCAGAAAGGATAAAGCTGGTTATGGTGAAGCCCACAATGGCAAAAAGTTCTGGAACACAGGGGAGCGTCGCACCCAGAATTATGGAAAATGTAAGCACGCCCCAGGGCACACAGTCTTTAAAAACTCTTCTCAGGTTTACAGCTAACATCCAAATTATGCTGTACACTAGCCAAAGGGTTTTATTATTATTATTATTCTTTATGAGCCTTTCCTTATTCATTTCTATCTCTTCCCTCATACATCTATTAACATGCAATGATTTTAACTCCCTGCTAAAATGATTGCTAAAATCGATCTCTTCCTTAGCTTCAATCATTAGCGATGACTGCTGCTTTCTGTCAGCTAACTTGTGATGGTGGGTGGTTGTCTCTTGTGAGGAACTTCTAACAAAGATGCATCCCAGCAGCAGACTAGGAGATGACAGCGTACAAGTGGTTCAATAAGGAAAAAAGTCCGTAACAGTCGCTATCACGTATGGAGCACTGATTATGACTTAGGAGCCATTAAACCAAAGACCCGTTTCCCATCCCTTAAGGCTCACACAATCCATCTGTCAAGCGAGGGCTCTGGTACAGGTGGCTTCCATAAGCTGCTCGGGGCTACACCTTGGGTGGAGGAAGGAATTCTGAGATACCACAGCTTTGGAAGCTGTGTCTTTAAGCTGTCTACTGCTGCCTAGCATGGACGCGGAGAGTTGTGTTGTGAGAACAAAGTGGTGAGCTGTACCAGGCTTTTTCTTTTGGGCCACCAACCAGCTCCCAAATCACGACACAGAGACTTGGTAGTTTTGAATGCTTGGCTTTGCTTAGGCTCGTTTCTGGCTATCTCTTTTAACTTAACTTAAAGATAAACTTCTCTTTATCTACCTTTTACCTCAGGGCTTATTACCTTTCTTCTGTATATCTTCCTTTCACTGCTTCTCTGTGTCTGTCTGTCTGGTGTCTGCCTGGCTTCTCGCCCTGGGCATGTCCCTCATTCTCTCCTCCTTCTCTCGTTCTTCCTTTTTTCTTTCCTTCCTTCTCCCAAGCCTAGATTTCTCCTATTTATTCTCTCTGCCTGCCAGCCCCACCTATCCTTTCTCTGCCTAGCTATTGGTCGTTCAGCTCTTTATTGGACCAATCAGGTGCCTTAGGCAGGCAAAGTGAAACAAATGCAACGCATCTTTACATAGTTAAACAAATGCAGCAAACACAAAAGTGACACACCTTTACACAGTTAAAGGAACATTCTGCATAAACAATTGTAACACGTCTGACCTAGTTAAAACAATATTCCACAACTGTGAACAAACAAGAATAATCAAAGGGGTGTTACTGAGTTAGAAAATAAAAGGGGGAGCTGGGAGAGGAAAGATATTTGTCTTGTTGGGAGGAGGATGCACAGAGTCCCTGATTAGCCAGGATGCTCTGTTCTGATGAACAGGCCTCACCCCTGTCAAGGATGTGGAATACCTCAGAGCTGTAAGGTATTTTCCAACGGCAGGTTTGGTTTCCAGGCCTGGTTCTTCTCCTACATAAAGCTCAAGTTCATTTCTCTTCTGCTGGAAAATGTTCTGCCTGGAGTTTGACTAAGTGGATTGCATGGAGGCTGGAGAGGTGACTGGGCAGTGAGGAATGCTTGCTGCTCTGCCACAGGACTTGAGTTTAATTCCCAGCATCCACATAGGGTGGCTCACAACGGCCTGTAACTCCAGCTCCAGAGGATCCAACACCTTCCTCTGAGATCCATGGTCATTCGGTCCCATACACAACACCCCATCACACACACAGAGAACTAAGTGTATGTATGCATCTAGTATATGCCCATAAACCCTGTCCTAGTAAGAAGGCCTTCATGCATTTCTGGCTTGCCTCCCACAAAAGAGCGGGCTTCTGGTTCACCTGGTTCACCTGGTAGACACATACTAGACTGTAGACTGAAGAAAGGATGTAAGAGTTTCATTTACAAGGAACAGGATGAAGGAAAGGATTCTGTTGGAGGTTGGGGCAAACAGTATCCCTGCCACCTCGGGCCTAGGCAATGTGATCATTTTGCCCTGACAGTTGGGCAGGCAGAAGCACCAGACAAGTGCTGACATTTGTCAACTACATCTAGGTAGAACAAATTGCTTAACTCCTCTGAACTGCATGTTCAATTTTGTCATCTGAATACTAGAGACAACATCAAAGAGAATATAAGAATAAATGAGCCGGGCGGTGGTGGCGCATGCCTTTAATCCCAGCACGTGGGAGGCAGAAGCAGGCGGATCTCTGTGAGTTCGAGGCCAGCCTGGGCTACAGAGTGAGTTCCAGGAAAGTCTCCAAAGCTACACAGAGAAACCCTGTCTCGAAAAACAAACAAAGTAACTAACTAACTAACTAACTAAAGAGTAAATGAAAAATACTTATACCTGTGCCACCAAGCTGTAGTTAATGTAATGTAGGATGGATAGGAGCTGGGAATTACCAATTATTCTCCTCTTCCTGACTGTTGGCTTACTGTCCCATTCATGACTTAGCCATGAGTGAGTGGACAACTCGATGCTGAAGGAATAGCTTAATGATTTGGCTCTCTTTGATTGGTGGGGAGACAGAGTGTGCTACCTGGACTCCACCAGTGCTAGCAGTTGCGACATGCAGCTCATGTATAAGACAAGAAAGAATCATTATGCAGGCCATGAAGAGGCCCGAGAAGTCACCTTGAGGACAAGGCTCCAGGGAAATGGGTCCAGGCAAGAGGTGAGGTGAAGATCAATGGCAGTTGCCATGACTACCACCAGCCACCCAGGGAATGGCATATAATCATGCTCTCTGAACAGGATGTAGAGCGGCAGCTGGGACCTGGTGGGTAGAATCAGAAGTCTTTTCCAGCAAACAGTCTCCTGGTGCAGGATGCATTGCTAGTAACGACAACGAATGTGTTTTCTGATAGATGAGGGTAGGGGGAGAGACTTCTGGGGACATGGAGGAGCAGTTGGTGAGACATGGCCATGTGGGAGACTGCTCAGGAGCAGGCTTCAGATGCCCAGGAAGCCAGGGTTTAAATGACTTCTCAGTGGCATCTAGCACTGGTGCCTCCTTGCTCCGACTACGTCAGGAATTTACAAATGCCAAGGAGGATGAGGCTGGCTTTTGGAAGCTTCTTTCCTCCCCTTCCCCAGTATCTGTTTCTCTGATTTTACAAAATGACCCCAGGAGTTCTTATCGTCCACCTCCCTTGTTGGGCAGTGCCCACTCTGTAAAAGCAGTTGACTCTCACTTTAAGTACAGTACTTTGAGTGAAACCTGCATACCAAAGTATGGACAGCCCCATTCCCTGGAGGTGTTTGAATTTTCAAGAAAATCTTGTGTTCTTGCGTTATTTCTGTTGCTCTAACTAGTATCCCGACAAAAAGCAACTGAAGAACAGGTTTACTTGACTTTACAATACCTAGCTACAGTCTATCATTTTGAAGAAGTCAAGGCAGGACTCAAGCAACTAGTCACAGCATATCTGCATTCACGGGCAGAGAGAGAATAAATGTGTTCTTGTACAGCTTGCTTGCACAGCTTACCGCCTCTGCTTCTACAGTTCCAGGACCCCAGCCTAGGGAATGGTGCTGCTTATAATGGGCTTGGTCTTCCTACCTCAATGAACAATCAAGACAGTTCCCCCTAGATCTACCACAGTCAAAATGGATCTGGAGCATTTCTCAATGATGACTCTTCCCGGGTGATTCTAGGTTATGTCAAATTGACAGTTAATAACCAGCACACCCTGTTAATCTGAGAACAAGACTTCACAGTGGTGTCTTCAGAACTAGGCAATGGAAGGCTATCTTAGCGGAATATTTTCTTTCCTTATGGGGCAACCTCATCCCAGGAACCCTCAGAGGAGACTTGTTCATACTGCTACCTTCAAGCCCACCAACCCACCTGTGCCTTTAGCCACATCTTGTCACAGCAGGTGGATGGCTTGGGGTGGTTTCTAAGGTCTGTTTCTCTTCCCACCTTACTCTTTTGGCTCTTTTTTTTTTTCAATAAACATCCTCAAAATATTTTTAAATTGTCAGATACACCATTTCCTCCCCGAAGACACAAACCTGACTTGGTCCTAATGCTTATTTTTGCTGTCATGGGCTCCTGTCCTTTCCGGAAAATTTGTCTACTTACCCTTGTCCTGTTGGCTCCGGATCTTCTTCCATTTAAACTGCTCATGCCAAGTTCATCTTCACGTTGCCACATCCAACTGCTGGCCTCTGGAGCTCCCTGTATAAACAGATCATTGACATTTGAGCAATTGACCCCCTGTCTTAGTCACTGTCCTATTGCTGTGAAGAGACACCATGACCAAGGCAACTCTTATGAAAGAAAGAGTTTACCTGGGGGCTTGCTTACAGTTTCAGAGGCTTAGTTCACGGTCATCATGGCAGGGAGCATGGCGTCATGGTGTCATGGCAGCATGGCAGCAGGCACTGGAGCAATTACTGAGAGCTACATTCTGATTCATAAGGAGGGAGGGAGGGAAGGAGAGAGAGAGAGGGGAGAGAGAGAGAGAGAGAGAGAGAGAGAGAGAGAGAGAGAGAGAGAGAGAGAGAGCGCACCGGGCCTGGCTTCGGCTTTTTGAAACCTCAAAGCCCACCCCCAGTGGTACACTTCTTCCAACAAGGCCTCCTAATCCTTCTAATTCTATCAAAGAGTTCCACTCCCTGGTGACTAAGCATTCAAATATATGAGCCTATGAGGCCGTTCTTATTCCAACTGTTTGGGTGGGAGCTCCACCTCAACCCCTGGCACCCTGGCATCCCTATACCCAAAGAGTCTGGAATATTCTGGTGGAAGATCCACCTCAATTCCCCTCCCCCATCTCTTTTCCTAAACCTGCCCCCCTCAAAGCCTGCCAAACACAGCTCCTCCCCCAGAGAGGCTCAAGACCACTCCTACAGGGTATATAAGCTGCATCCTAGAAAACAGACATGTGGTCTCTCATCCTGTCCCCTCTCTTCAGGGCTGGGAATCGCCCAGGAACGCTTTACCCATTAAACCAGGCCTTTTCCTAATTTGGTCTGATTTGGATTGCTGCATCGGCAGAGACGCCTGTCAGGGTGCAAAAAAAAAAAAAAAAAAAAAAAAAAAAACTTATCACAAACCATCACAACCGGCTTCATGTTCAGGAGACACCCTTTTCTACTTGACCTAGGAGAAACTTCTTCTTGTGTGTCTGCTGAGCTTGCTCACCAAGTATTAGCCAGGTCCCTAGAGTAGCATCCCAAAAGAACCAGGCAAAGCTTATTCCGTTACATAATTTAGCTTGGGAGCCATGGAATGTCCCCACACCAAAGTCAGAGACCACCCAGATTCAAAAGCAGAGACTCCACCTCACAATGGAGGAAACGCACCATCACTAAGTAAGAAGAGTGTGTGTGAGAGGAAACGGTGGTGCGGCCATGCTGGTTTTTTTGTTTTTTGTTTTTTTTTTTTTTTTTTTTTATTAGCTTTTTTCTGATAAACAAAATGTTCCCAGGAATACTCTCTTTTACCTTGATTTAATCTTGCTCAGAAAGTGCTTCATGACATGCGAATGTTCCATTAATATTTGTTAAGTAAGTAAAAACACAAGTCATGGTTACAACAAAAAAGTGTTTATCAAGAGCTTTCGGTGCTCGGCACGAAGTAAAACTTTTCAGCCCTCAGCAGCTGAGGAGAAACCCGAGGCTAAGGGCAGTCCACACAACTAACAAGGGCTATGTCTGAGACTGGAAGCCTGGCAGTCACCAGATGCAGGGAACTTCTTCAGGACACTTCAGGGTAGGGAGAAGGCAGACCAAGGCACTGGAGTTCCCCCCTGTCCTGGTCTTAGGGATAGCAGCTAGCATGCCCTGACCAAGGTAACTGCCGTAGCAGCTTTCCTGGGCCACAGAACTTCTCTGAACATCCTTGCAGGGGTCTGGAGACAGCAAGTGTGTACGTATGCCTGTGTCATTTGCTTTCCCCTTGCATTCCAGTCTGGGTAGCTGTCGATGCTATTTCTGTGGAAACCACGCAGGATATTCTTCAGGCTGCTCGAGGAAGTAGTGTCACCCTTCCGTGTACCTACGGCACTTCCGCTGCAGACCGTGAAGGATTTATTCAATGGGATAAGCTTCTCCGGAGTGAAACGGTAAGGCTCCAGGATGAACTGGGGCATTGCGGGTCATGATTATCGTCTGACTGTGACTGACCTCTTGACAGGCACAGACCTTAAATCCTTCCTTCCATCACTCCCTCTTCTCTGCTCTCTGGGTTGAGATTCAAATTTAGAGTATATGCATCTGTTCCTGCACTCTACCACTGAGCTGTGGACTCCATATCTTATTTCAAAAATATTTTATGAAGATTACACATGTGTGTATATATATATATGTATGTATATATAATTGTTTTTTTCCAATATTTTGCCACCACAATAAATATTGTTATAGGTGATATATATCATCTGATAGATTATCCTAATGAATTTGCAAAGCCATCAGACAGCTAATTTAAGGAAGCCATGCAGACATTTGCCCAATCCCAAACTCTATACATCTCAGTGAACTTCTATACAGTCAGAATGGCCATGGACCTTCGCTTAGGGTTTTAAACTTTAACTATCAATTACATTTGCATTTATTTATTACCCTAGTTAGTATTCTATTGCTTTGATAAAGCGCTAGGACCAAAAAGCAACTTGGAGAGGAAAGGTTTATTTCGCATACACTTCTGCACCTCAGTCCGTCATCAAAGGAAGTCAGGGCAGGAACTCAAGACAGGAACCTGGGGGAGGGGGTTGGGCAGGAACTCAAGATAGGAACCTGGGGGAGGGGGTTGGGCAGGAACTCAAGACAGGAACCTGGGGGAGGGGGTGGGCAGGCACTCAAGGTAGGAACCTGGGGTGAGGAACTGAACCAGAGGCCATGGAGGAGAACTGCTTGCTGTTTGCTCCTCTTGACTTGCTCAGTCTTCATTCTTATAGTCCCCAGGGCTACCTACCAGCTCGGGGGACGGGGCATCATCCACAGGGAGGGGCCCTCCCACATCGGTCATCAATCAGGAAAATGCACTACAGAATTTTATGGAGGAATTGTCTCAGTTGAGAGCCCCTCTTCCCAATGACTCTGTCTTGTGTCAAGCTGACAGAAAACTGACCAACACACTTATCTACCACAGATAAAGAAAAAAAAAAGGAGTTGAAACTAAAAAAAAAAAAAAAATTAGCTTTACCTCTTCTTGTGTGACTTATATGTCCTTTTGCCTGAATTCTGTCCTTCCTTATCACCTACTGCTACTCCCCTTAGTCCCCTTCCTGTAGTCTAACCTTTAGGGAAAAAAACTTTTAATAACATATCTGCCAGAGATAATCATCGGGTCCCCAGCCACCCAGAGAAAGAGGCTTTAGCCTTGTCCCTGACAGAATCCCAGGACACCTGCGTCCTGGATGACAAGATGGACAAGGAGGGAGTCAGTCTTATCTCTAGGTACCAAGGGCCCTGATGAGCCACAGGCCCCCCAGCCGCCCCCTCTCCTGTCTGCTCCAGAGTGAAAAGAGCAATGTCCTTGTTGCTGTCTTGAGCTTCAGGAACTGAAGGGCACTGTGCCTCCCACCCGATACATCTAGCGAGCTGGGTGTAGTGTCTATGGCTAACTTATTCGGAATACTGACATAGACATTGAGGTTATTTATTAGCTACTGGATACTCTACTTCCGAAAGGATTTGAGGCAGCTCCTTCAGGACCAATGACCAATGCAGAGAAAGGGATTATTATCTGTGAGTCCTAGGAAGTGGTGTGGTCAGGAAGAGGCCTAGGGACAACCTTAGGATGTCTTGGATAAGAAGATGTTATGGGGTGGAAAATCCAGTGCTAGCCAGGGTCAGGAAAGAGCTGAGCATCCACAGACTTCATAGGCCTAGACACCACCTCATCCTCGCCCTTCCTTTTGCCTCCCTGTCTCAGGCGGCCATTCTAAGACGGTTGTCAACCCTATCAGGGCTATCAGGTGTGGTTGGACAACTTGTGTCTTGCACAAGGGTATCCAGCTGAAGGCACTTGTGCCCCAACAGCTAAGCCATGTGCCCTGACTTAGGCTGTGTCTGTTGGAAAGCTGGAGTGCCTTGTTCTAATTGGGAAGGCTCAGCTTGTTCAGGATTAAGATGTGGCGCAGCATCCTTACAGCCCCCTCCCTGCCCACTGCTGCCCATTGTCTCTCCTACTCCTGAAGTCACCAGCATTTCACACTAGCAACTACTTTCCATTCTCAGAGACCCTCCTCCCTTGGCTTTTGGGGGCTCTTGGCTTGGTGACCTCTTTATCTCTCTGAGCCCCACTTGACTCTTGGAGTGACTTGGGGACTTGCCATGTGTTTCAGGCCATGTCTCGCCCATGTGTCAGTGAACACCTGAATGCCACTGGCTCCCAAACTTTCATCCCCAGATGTATTACCAGCTGAAAGTTTCTCCTGAGTTCTGTTCTCAAAAGAAAGAATTCAGCCAAGAAACATACACAGTTAAAGCAGAAGTTTATTTAGCAAGGCAAAGCATGCACCCCAGACAGAGACTGGAGTGGGCTGACCTGGTGGGGAGAGGGTAGAAGCCACTGGGTTCTGCATATAGAAATGTAGCGGTTTTATGAATATATATGAGGTTGGCCACCTATTCATTGTGAGACAACATGACCCCCTTTTCCTCTCAAATCACAGTGGACTGGATTTTGCTTTTGAGGTATTTCTTCTTATGATTCTTTTGAAAGGTCCACTAAGTGTGGGGGGGGGAGGGGTCAAATCCACAGCGCAAAGGATGTGATAACGACGCTCGGGTCATTTGAGGATGCAGACCCTTTATAGGTGTACATGGGTGGCGGAGAAAGGTCTGGGGCCTTGGCTTCTGGGACATCAGGAGGAACTAACTGCATCCTCCAGTTTGTTTAGCCACAAAGAGGCATTCTAACAGCAGGAGACACAACTAACCATCATATCACGTGGTTTCCTTGCTTCCCCACATCTGACTCCTTACCTATCTAGTTTCAGTGACATTCAGCCGACCCATCTAGCCATATTGAATTCCTCCCCTTGGGTGTCCTACAGACACCGTAGGCATCCCACATGTAAGCAGAACACATACTTTGGGCTTAAACACTCTCTTTGCGTGGGTTGCTTCTGTTGGGGAAGATACCACCAAACGGGCATGCCTAAACCCTTATATCCGGGATTAGCTGCTCTCTACCTCTGTATCCCAGGCCCATCCCCAAATTTCAGGTGCCCCTTCTTCTCACTCCTCTGCCTCATTCTACTCTCTGTCTGTGTTGCCACAACCCAATGGGACAATAATCAAAGTTTGTCACCACGGTCACTCAGCTGATCTCCTTCCTGGCTCCTTCTGAACCTGTTCCCTTTCTCCTTCCAATCATTTGTACTCAGTATTAAGAGCTAACCTTATAATAAACAGAATTCTCCAGCGAGGGATATAGCTCAGTGGTAGAGTATGTGGGAGACCCCTAGGTTCAATCCACATATACACTGGAAAACAAAACAAAACAAAAACCAACAAATTCATTATTGCTCAAATACATTATTGCCACCAGGATGAACTGTGAACTATCTGGTGTCACACAGTGTCTCAGATGTGACTTAATCTGCAGACTTCAGGCTCTGAGCCACAATGCCCAGGGTCATCTCAGCTCTGCCATTCACTTAACGCATGTGAACTTGGGGAACACGCTGAATCTGCCTCTTAGCGCCTTGGTTTCCCCCTGTGGAAGATGGATATGATCATAGTGTCTTCTGCACAGGAGTGTTGTGAGATCTAGTATTTGGAACGGTTCGCAGCATATAACATACATTAAGTAGCAGCTATGGCCTTTATTGCCCAGGCTCAGCTCTTCGTAATCTGTCACTCACTCACACTGTGCCACTCGGGGTTGAGAACATTGCCTCTACTGTCTAACGCATTTACCCTACGCCCACACACACTGCTTCACTCTCCCAGCTGTTTACCTGGTTAATTCACAGCTGCTTTTCAAGCTTCAATGCAATTATCACCCGTTTTAGGAGTCCTCCCCCAACTGGCCGGTCTCGAATCTCATAATCATAAGACACCGTGGTTGGTTGTTTCTCAAACTCATTCGTCTCTGAGGACAGAATTCATGAATGGTATGCCAGGGACATGGTAGATTGTAATAATGGCTAGTAGCGGTAGACGCCACACCAGGCAGACCCCAACTGCTCTGCTTGTATTACCAGCTTTGGTCTTACCACAGTACGATGAGATGTGTCGTCAACATCTCCGTTTTGTAGGTGAGGAAGCAGAGACTCAGCGCAGTCAAGCACGTTGTTGAGGACATTCAGCTAGCAGCAGCCGGGTTAGGATTTGATTGAAGCAGACTGGCTTGGCCGTCTGTGGTATGAGCCACGAATGTGCCGCCTTGTAAACGTCGACGAACAAATAAGTGAATAAACAAATTCCAAGGGCAAGAGTCAAAATCAAGTGAGCTTGTAGTTCGAGCATGGTGGCCTGGGGCCTGGTGCAGGGTGGTGCTCAGAAGTGCTGGGCGAGGGAAGGCATGAATGAGGGATGCGGGCTACAAACACAAGCGCCTCTCCGAGACAGCCTCGTCTGCTCTCCGGTATTCCAGGGTGTGCGCTTCCGTGTGGTTTCTGCTTTGACTCAGGGCTTCATGTTGGCTTAGAACTTGCTCATAGCCAAGGGTGGCTTTGAACTTCTTCCCGTCTCCACCCCTGGACTGCTGGGATGATTGGCATGCACTGCAAGTGTAGCCACGTGGTGCTGGGGATCAAACCTAGGCCTTTATAACTTACCTACTAGGCTAGTACTTACGTACTACCAACTAAACTACAACTTCAGACCCCAACATTTCCATTTAAAGCTTTAAAATCTAGAGCTAGCTACTTAGGAATCTACCAGTGGGCACTGCACATCTGTTTGAGACACTGTTGGTCCACACATCTGGGCTCTGGGGGGTGAAAGACTGGGCGAGGGCAGGCCTACGCCAGGGCCTGGCAGCATTTCTCCTTTCTCTTAGGAAAGAGTGGTCACTTGGAATTTTTTGAAGAAAAGCTACATCTACGGGACCCGTTACGAGAACCGTGTGAAAGTGTCTGACGATGCTGACCGGTCCGACGCCTCCATCACCATTGACCAGCTGACCATGGATGACAACGGTACCTACGAATGCTCCGTCTCACTTTTGTCAGACCTGCAGGGCACCTCCAAGTCGCGAGTGCGCCTCCTGGTCCTCGGTGAGTGTCTCCATCTTTCCCTCTAGGAAGAGGGTGGGCGGAGGAGCCCTGGCAGCAGAGTACCGCCATAAATCCAGACGCAGCAGGGGCTGATCGTTAGCCCTGCACTCTACGTGGCCTGGCCTATTTCAGAGCAGAGTCAGGGTTCCTTTTCTCCCTGTGGAGCCAAATACTGTCAGGGGTCTCGGTGAACAGCAGGCTGTTTCTGAGGGCAGAGGCGGTGTCTTTGGAGTCGCCCCCTTGCTCCCTCTGCCTTTTACCCTCCACACCAACTCTTCTTTTTCCCTGACACATTCATTTCTGAAGAGAAGGAAAGGAAACTCCCAAATAATATTCAGATTCTCGGCTTACCTTAATCAGTACCTGCTCCTCAGAGGCCGATTGTGACTCCCATAGGTTATGGGTCTTTCCAGTCGCCAACTCAGCTTCACACTGTAGTCTTCCCATACCTCTAACAAAGGTACCATCACCAACGGGAAATAAATGTGTCCCAAGATACCTTCCCTTTCATGGGAGAATTGGTTTGAATTTATAGTTTTGGAAGGACCAGGAAACTCATCTGCTTTAGTTTCTGAGTAAATGAGGCTCAGAGAAAGGAAGTAATTGCCTCAAAACCAGTTACTGGGGCTCACATTTTAGTGAGCACCTTGTCTATGTCCAGTATTACGAAATGCCCCCCATCCTGGGAGGTAGCCACTCTGTGCAGGAAAACAATGGATCCTTTCTTTCTCTTTTCCCTTTACACTACTTGGCAGAATTTCTTTTAAATTGTATGTGGTAGTTGCTGGACTTATAGAAAGCACTCTAGTGTGTCAGAATATACAGCAGCACACACTAACGCTGCATGGAGAATAATCGAGACCTCTTCCCACCCTGCCACTCTGAGGCAGCCAGTGGTAATGCAGACAGGCGTCCTTCCAGCCATCTCCCCGCATTCTCTCGCTGTACACCACGCACTCATATGCTTTGCTCTTCCCGTTGAAGAAGTGAGGTAGTATAAAGCACTTAGCGATTTGCTTCTAGACAATGCTCCGTGGCACACCTCTCCAGGCCAACACACGCAGACCTGCTGCGAGAGAGCTCATTCTGTCTCTTGGTTGCACAATGGCTTACTCAAGTGTTTCATACTGGTGGATATCGAGACTGGTTTTGTTTTTGTTGTTGGTTTTTTTTTTGTTTTTTTTTTTTTGCACAAACAATACTCAATATACCCTCTCTACCTCACTTTGTGTGCATGCATATATAAAAATCGTAAATGCATATACATATAAGGATTATGTATACACAGACACATAAAGTGTGGCTTCTTTAAATACCTGCCTGGCCTGTTTTTTGGGCAGAGGATTTCAGCGAGTCGAAAGGGAAGTGGCAGGAACCCTTATAAATCTGAAGCCTGATTCTGCTGGTCCTCCAACCACACTTCTGTCCTTACACCAAGGGCCAGCTACTTCTAAAGAGGAACAAATTAACCTGAAGAATGAAGGACACAAGTTTAACCTGGGAATATGGAATTCACTGAAACTAATCTTTCGCTTTTAAAAAAAGAGACCATTTTTTTTGTCCTACATGCTAATAAACCCAGCGAGATTTTTTTTTTTTGTGAAAAGTTTTCTTTCTCCGTGTTTTTATAGCCAGATGCTTTTTAAAGGAGAAAGGCTTTGATTATACGGGGCGGCTTATTTTGGGCAGGCTAGCAGGAAACTCCCCAGCCTTAGCCTCTAGGAGCTAGCCTTGTCTAGCTCACCTCCACGAAGTTGCGAAGCTGAAGACTTCGAGGCCTGTGTGCCAGGTGGGATCTTTGCTCTGGCCTCTGGCGCCCCCTGATGTCTTTAGAACGAACAGCCGGCATCGAAGAGGCTTGGGAGCCCCGCGTTCACCTCCATCCTCTATCGCCCCTCTCCCAGTAAATGCACAGGTAACATCTACAGGTTACTTGTAAAACAGGCCGTGTGAGGACAAGACCCCCTCTCCCACCAATACGCTTAGCCCCCGCACGTGGGACTCTTGGAACTAGATGTGATTCGAGGGCCCAACTGTTTGTGATTGGCGCGCAGGAGATCTGGAGACGGAGGGCAGGGGTGCGCCTGGGATGGGGTCAGGTAGGAAGTTTAGGGCCTGTGGTCAAGAACCTGAAAAGCAGGTCTCCCTTGCTGGCCATCACCCCCCCCCCCCCCCCCCCCGCTTCCTCCCGTGGGCAGTTTCTGGAGTTCCTTGCCTTCCTTGCCAAGGAGTGGAGGAGTAAGCCGCCTAGTCTTTCACCGTGTCCATTTGCTTTTTATGCTTCAGTAGCTGGTCTCCAGAACTCTCCTTCCTGCTTCTGTCCCGTGTCCCCGCCCCGCTCCTTGCAAAGAAACCCTAGCTCAGAGAGTCCCACTGCACTCCACCACTTAATCTAATAGGGGATGTGGGATCTTGCCGCCGAGCCTCCTGCTAAAGGCATGCCTGAGGATGAGGCTGGCTAGGTAAGGGCACCGCAGGGTACCACATTTGGGCCCAGAAGAGAAAGTGAAGCCCAGCAGGAGTACCCAGAGGGTAAGTCCACCTCCCCTGCACCCCCGGGGCTGCTTGCTGGCCCAGCAGGATGCGCAGGAGGTTGACAATTAGCCAGCTGCTGGCAGGGCTTCTGCCCACCTGCTCATGCCGGCCTGTCTTTGATCCTCAGAAGCCTGGGTTTTGTTTGGCAATAAGGGAGTGCCTCTAATGTGTCTGGTTCCCTACCTGCCTGGCCCAGCTGTGTTAGCAGATGTCAGGCACTCCTAATAATAGCCTGCCTGTCTCCAAAAAGAAAATCTGCAGCTGCTGGACTGGAAGAGAAAGGAGAGTTAGGGACCGTTCTTCCAGCAACTTCCAGGTGGGCTAAGGCTGGCAGGAACCCCCGGGATGGGTGGCCGAAGCAAGCCATCCCAGCGGGCATGCCATGAACGTAGAGGGACAGGCCCTCTACCCAAGGACATCAGTGACAACTTTCCTCTGTGTGTGTTCCCTTCCTCGCCCCTAAAGATGCTTCCTGAAGTCTCGTGGATCCTTCCTGCTTCCCCTGCCTAGCGTGCTCATCTCTGCTCTAATTCCTGCCTCCGCCTTCACCATGGTGACCTCCAGGCCACGCCCATATGAGGTGTTGGGTCACCATCCTCTGCTCCAGCCGTTTTGTCCCCTGTTCTCTCACTGTTTCATTGTCCTTTGATCCTCCATTGGATTCCTTGACTCTCTCACAGCGTCACCCCAGTGCCCAGCGTCGGGAGGCAGAACCCGGCTACCTGATAACATTTATAGAACCACCCACTTCACCCAATGTGACGTTAACAAGGCTGAGGGAAAGACCCAGGCTTGGGGTATTAAGGAGCCAGGGGACCAAGGACAGATGGTTGGCAGTGCCTGCTGGGGCTTATAAACATTTTCTATGGCCTTCCTTGATCACCTCTGCCCACTCCATCTCTTCAGTCACATTCGCCACCCACCCTGCACTGCCCGGGGTCTGTCTTGCTATCTAGCCACTTGTGCTGATTCCATTTTATTAGCAAAGCAGGGGGAGAGGGCGGTGGTAGGCCCACAGAGAACATTCTGAAAGAGCTGCAGCTGAAGGCTGCAAAGACCATCTAACCTAGTGTGAGGAAACCCTGGCCCGCTCCAGCTCACAGCCCACCCTGCCCTTATGGTTCTAAAGCTTTATTAAAACCAGAAAATAGAAGGGGGAGGGAGAAGGTCTCCAGAAGGAGGGACTGGGGGGGGTAAACATGATCAAAATATATTGCATCCATGTATTCATATATGAAGTTTTCAAAGAGTAAAAAATATTACACCACCCCCCCCCCAAAAGAAAAAAAACAGCATTGGAGATAATATTGTGGTCTACAGACCCTACAATTCCCCTGTGGCCCTTTACAGGACAGAATTGCTGTCCCCTAACGTTAGAGGTCAGGAACACTGTGATCTGTGCCGAGTCAATAGCAGAGAGAGCTCTCATGGGTCTGCAGAGCAAGTCCTGGGTCTGGAGTCAGGAACCTGGGTTCTAGTCCCACCTCCGCTAGGACCCAAGCACAAGCATCCCTTCTGTGCTCCATGGCCCCCCATTTGTGGAATGGCTGTGTTGACCATGTTTAAACTCCCACAATTCCAGAGAGCACAAGAAGCCACTACCAACCAGCCTGTCAAGGGGACTCTTTCCCTGAGTGGTTTGTTTGCAAACAAGCTCTTCGTGACACCAGTGACAAACCAAAGCGATTCTCCCGAAGCTCAGCTTGGGGAGCTCATGATACCGCTGAGTTACATGCAAAGTGTGGGTGAGCCCATGGCAGCCACAGCGCTGGAATCACACCTCAGCCCGGACAGCTTCTCCATGGCTGTAGAGATGGACAATGCCCCCTTCAGTGAGATCGAGACAAGATCATAAACGATTAGGGCAGAATCACTTACACATGGCCACCGGTGCAGGACAGCGTGGCTGCAGCTGGGGGGAGAGTTTGACAGCCCTCCTGAGCCCCTCCTTCCGTGAGGACGTGTTAGCAGCCCACAAGCCCCGCCTGAGGGTCTCTGAGAAGCAGTCACCGCTTCTCGGAGATGAGGTTGACACTGTTATGCTGGGAAGGGGGCGCTAGACCACACAGCCTCCAGGGCTGTGTTTGAGAGGGTGAGATGACAGTGGATATTTTGAGGGTGAGTTAACTTTATAATGCTGAATCTTACCACCAAGCTATGAGCTTCTCTGCCTGCATGCCTCTCTGTGTGTGTGATGGGAGCGATGGGTTGATGGATAGAAATCAGGGCGGGCAGTAGTTGTCCCCATGCAACTCACGACTCTCTTTCTTTCCCAGTGGCACCCTCCAAGCCAGACTGCGGCATCACAGGGGAGCCGGTGATTGGGAACAACATCAATCTGACATGCCTGTCTGCAGAGGGCTCCCCCACCCCACAGTACAGCTGGTCGAGCTACGACACCCAGAACCAGCCGCGGCCAGTCGCCCAACCAGGTGACAGGGGCATCAGGGAAGGCGGGTGTGCCCCCACATACAGGTGTACCCGACTGGCGAGGGCTACCAGAGGAGACAGAGGCTGACCAAGCAATCAAAGCCCCCTCTCCCCAGTCCCGTCCTTGGGCTGATCGTCCCTCAGAGCATTACCCGTGCACCTCACAGCTGCCAAAGACAGAAGTGGCTCCGGAGAACAGATGATGTCTGTCCTCTCCCCCCACCCACCCCATCCCGCCATTCTCTAGAGGAAGTGTGTCCCTCTAAGCCTGCTGAGTCTTCTGTGCAGAAACACTGGGGCTTGCTTGTTCTTTGAAGCATTATTATGGCCTAAAGCCCACTTTTGAGGTAGGGAATCTCCTAGTCCCCTTTCCCATCCAGACCAGTCCCTCCCAGACACCACCACAAACACACCATGGACTATTAGGGTCCTCGTTCTCAGAGCAGGCTGTGGCAGATCTAGCCCTAGTTGCCCGGAGACCCATTTTGTACTGGGCAGCCGATATTTGACCTTTAGGTCAGGAAACAAACTAGAAGGAGGAAAAGGAAGAGATGTAGGTAGGAGAGGAAGAAAAGGGGGTGGTGGGGGAGGAGAGACGGGGCGGAGCTGGGACTGTGCAAACACTCTGCTGCCATTGTGTCCACCTGTGTGGAAATCCCCTGGGCTGCCGGAGTCCACCAGCTGCCATGGCAGCACCAGAGAGCTGAGACCGGAACCGAAAGGTTCGAAAGATGCCTACCAGGTTTAGCCTTGAGGTCTTGCAATCCTGTGTGTGTGTGTGGAAATGGAACAGAGAGGTGAGCGCAAAGCCTGTGGGTGAGCACTGTAGTCTGATATTTCTTTGGGCCACCAGTTTAATGATAGACTCATTATTAAAAATATGAAAGCTCCACCTTAGCTTAGGCTTGTTCTCAGCTAGCTCTTATAGTTTAAATTAACCTATTTATATTAATCTGCGTTCTGCTACATGGCGTTACCTTCCTCCAAGTACAGCATGTTTGACTAGCTTGAGTCTGCTGGCAAAATTCACACGTCTAGATTCCTCCACCTCTTCCTCTCCCTCCCCAGAAATCCCACCTGTCTCTCCTGCCTAGCTCTTGGACGTTCAGCTCGTTATTAAACCAATTAGAAGATGCCTTAGGCAGAGACACATCTTTATAGTGTAAACAAATACTCCACAACAGGACACACCTATTTTGAGAAGCTGACCTGAGGGAGGAAGAACATCCCGAACCCTGAGGAAGGCCGATGGATGAACGCCCCACTCCTTAGGTTTCCATCAAACCAGAATGGATTTTATCACACTATTACCCATTTGGAGGCCAAACAATAACTTCTTAAAAACAAAGTTAGTAGCCAGCCAGCCAGGCGGTGGTAGCGCACGCCTTTAATCCCAGCACTCGGGAGACAGAGGCAGGCAGATCTCTGTGAGTTCGAGGCCAGCCTGGTCTACAGAGCGAGATCCAGGACAGCCAGGGCTACAGAGAGAAGCCCTGTCTTAAAACAACAACCACAACAACAACTCCACAAAGCAAACAACAATAACAAAAAACAAATAACAAAATCAAACTTAGTAGAACTCACTTGACTCGATGTAAAAGGGATGATGCAGTGTGAATTTCCACAACCTTCTAGCTTTGCTGGCATGTTTCTGGTTTGCTGATTTTAAAAACATTTTAAAAATTGCATTTGTTTAGTGTGCACATATGTGCAAGCGCACCACAGTGAGAGGTCAGAGGGCAACGTGTGGGAGTCGCTTCTCTCCCATCACGTGAATCCCAGGGACTGAACATGGACTCAGGTTGTCCGAACTGGCCGCAGGCGCTCTCACTGGCCCCTGGATTGCCAGTTTTTGAATGTCTGGGATTTTTGTTGAAATCATCTGGCAGTTGTCCTCAAACACTGTGGTCTTCTGTCTCTACCCTCTATTCTGTATTCATGGTCCGAGGACACAGTGATGTGTGACTGTCATCTATCCAAGTGTGCACAGTGGGGTCCAGGGCCGGAGGTCGTGAGGTCATGAACCACAGTAGCTGACATACAGTGGTGTGTGAGAATGTGTGAGGGATCCGGGAAGTTTTCTTCACGAAGAGGAGGTCTGAGTTGCCGTGTGACCTGGTGCTTAAGAGCAGCCAGGGGTTTGAATCCTGGCCGTGTTGCTTGTTACTTTGCTGTCTGTGCCTTTATCTCTACATCTGTCAAATGGGCACAGTACCAGTGCTCCTCTCAGGCTGTTGCTGTGAAAGGGGAGCCAAAATACGTAAAGTGCCAAGATCAGTGCGTGGGCAGCGCAGGACTCAGTCAGCTCTAGGCGTCGTTAGCTATGTGCAGCAGGCCCTTCAGAGAGCAGAACAGCATGGGAACCACAGCATCAGTGTGGCTGAGGGGTCGGATGCCTGTCCACGCAGGAATGATGGGAGAGGCTGCTGATGGGAAAGATAGGAGAGATGGAGAGGCCTGTGTGTCAGCCTAGGAGGTTGGACTTTCCCTGTAAGCACTGGACTCCTCCCAGAGGCCCCACAAATGGGCACCCTAATCACAGCTCCCCACCTCCATCACAAGAGGTTGTCAGGGGCCACAACTTAGTTTCTTTACCGACTAAAAGTGGGTGAATCCTGAGGGCGTGAGAGGAGGTTAAAGTGAGATTTGCTTCTCTGCTTTATCCAGCCCTGAGTTCAGATTTTCTCGTCGGAATTCAGGCCCAGAGTGACAGAAAAGATGGCCACTGTGGTAAGACGTCTTGATGAGAGCAGCTGGTCACACTGCATCTGCAGTCGGGAAGGAGAGAGAGAGAGAGAGAGAGAGAGAGAGAGAGAGAGAGAGAGAGAGAGGAAGAGAGAGAGAGAGAGAGAGAGAGACAGAGAGACAGAGAGACAGAGAGACAGAGACAGAGACAGAGACAGAGAGACAGAGAGAGAGACAGAGAGAGAGACAGAGAGAGAGACAGAGAGAGACAGAGACAGAGAGACAGAGACAGAGAGAGAGAGACAGAGAGAGAGAGACAGAGAGAGACAGAGAGAGAGAGAGAGAGAGAGAGAGAGAGAGAGAGAGAAAAGAGGAGAAGAGAGGAGAGGAGAGGAGAGGAGAGGAGAGGAGAGAGGCAGGCAGGCAGACAGACAGACAGATACACACACACACACACACACACACAGACAGGCAGACAGACAGACAGATACACACACACACACACACACACAGACAGGCAGACAGACAGACAGATACACACACACACACACACACAGACAGGCAGACAGACAGACAGATACACACGCACACAGAGACAGACAGACAGATACACACACACACACACACACACACACACACACACAGGGGATTGCTGCCACACAGCTCACTCTCCCCTTTTTATTTTGCCTAGGATTCCAGCCCAAGGGATGGCACTGCCCACGGCAAAGGCAGGTCTTCCCACCTTAATCAATCTGGACCGCCCCACACAACCATGCCCAAGGCTGACTTGATCTGGAATGCCTCACAGGCATGCCCAGAAGCTTATCCGCTAGGTGATTTTGATGCAGATTGGCAGTATTAGCGATGGACGTGATGATCACCATGCAGCCATGTGTCTGGACAATGTGATGGAGGCAGGGCACCCTTCCCCAGGCCTCGTGTTCCTAGAGTGCCCTTCAGAGAGAGCCTAGAGTCCTGTTTTAACTTTGTAGCTGTAAGTCACTCACAAGTTCCCCGGTCCTGAAAAACAAACAAAACCACAAAAACAACAACAACAGCAACAACAACAACAACAACAACAAAATAATAAAAGCTGAGATGGTGCCTTTACTTTCATTGAAGTAAGAGACAATTTCCCACAGGAGGGCTTTGAAATGCTTTAAGAACTGTGTTCCAGCAAGTGAGTGTCAGGAGTGGAAGGAACAGGAATTTGGATATCAAGGAAGGAGACTTGAAGTGAAGGGTCCACCCCCTTAGCCTGGGATGAGAGGCTAGCATCCAGAGCTTACTGACAAGCCTTGGTGGGAGGGGACAGAAAGAGTAGATCCTGTTAATTCAACATCAATGTCTTGGGGTGGTCACCGGCTTCTTGGCTTCTTAGCGCTTCAGCAGGAGACAGACGATTGTCATGCATTCCCTATACTGACCACAAGGTGTCGCCATAACAACAGGAAACTGGGTTTCTGACACTAGTGGGCTCTTTCAAGGAAAGAGAGCCTGGGATCCCCAGTTCAACCAAAGCCAATTGACGGCATGGGGTGAGCACTGTTTCATCCAGAGACATTTCCAGCACCCATTGTTTGCTCCAGAGACTAGAGAAAGGATGGTGCTGGCTCATGCATCAGGAACCCCTGTGATCCCACCCCTAAGCAAGGCCTAGAGCTGCCCTGGGGTGCTGTGGACACCCGATTCTCACTGAGCAGCAAGCACACTTTCCAGGGGACTCTGGTGCCAGCACAAGGCCTCCTAAGCACACCTGGGGTCACTGAGCACTCTGTAGAGTGTTCCTTCAAAATCCTCTTAAGAATAACCAACTCCACCGGGCGGTGGTGGCGCACGCCTTTAATCCCAGCACTCGGGAGGCAGAGCTAGGTGGATCTCTGTGAGTTCGAGGCCAGCCTGGACTACCAAGTGAGTTCCAGGAAAGGCGCAAAGCTACACAGAGAAACCCTGTCTCGAAAAACCAAAAAAAAAAAAAAAAAAAAAAAAAAAAGAATAACCAACTCCATCAGGGCTAGAGAACGGGAACGTTAATACTCTGAATCCCAATCAGGGGTTCCCATTGCTCTCTGGCATAGCAAAAACCTGCAGGCCACACCCCCAAACTTCACAACCGTAGTGATTTCTACACTTGCTTTACTTGCGGACAACTCTTCAGTATCCTATACAAATATCACATGCGTGTATACCAGAAAGCACGCAGGAGCGGGGCTCTGGAATCCAAGGGTGTCACGGCTTACAGGAAATACTGTTTTGAGCTTTAAGGGAAGAATACGAAGAAAGTGGTGTGTCTGTGAGAAGAAGAGGAGAAAATAGTGTCAGTGAGCTGCGATTAAGGGGGATTTTATCTTATCCTCTCTTCTTTTAGCGGCTTCCTCTGACCCCCAGACAAGGGTAAAACCCTTCATCGTGAGTTCAGATACAACCTCCACTTTGAACCATAACCACTCATAAAATCACCATTGTCTCATGTGTGTCTTCCTTGGTGGATTGGAAATGCCGGAAGGGCAGGGACTCTCCTCATTGTGTCCAGAGCCGTGAGGGGGACGTAGGTGTTTTCAGTTGGAAGTGAGTTGACGCAATAGTTTTATGTCATGCACGAATCCTTGCCATTGGCATGCATTGTTTTTACAGTGCACGAGTGTTTTTTAAGCGTTTATTTACTTATTATTAGTGTGCATGCACATGTGTGTGCACATGTACATACCAGTATGAAGGTCAGAGGGCACCTTGCAGAAGCCAGTTCTCTCCTATGGAGTTGGAGTGGGGGATACTTGCTTGACAATACTTCCGCACAAGAATGGCGAAAGAATGAGACAATTGTGATGTGGAGAGACGGTAGAACATAAAGAACTGCAGAGCATGGAGGTCGGACCTTGTGTGGGCCGCTCCTTGGCTTTGCACATGGGAAGCAGCAAGAGAGGACACTGGCAGGATTGCAGGACCAGATCTGAAGTTTGCCACCACACTAAAAGCCCAGAACGCAGGGCCGGGGTGGGGGGTAGTGCAGTCAGTAACGCTTGCCACAAAATCATGAGGACCTTGGTTTGATCTTCAGCAACCCATATAAGAGCTGGGCACGGCAGCGCCCGCCTGTGATCCCAGCCCTGGGGAGGCAGAGACAGTGCTCCCCAGGGCTCCATGAACATCCACCGAGCAGCCGAATCAGTGCGCTCCAGGTTTATCGAGAGGCCCGATCACAAGAAGTCAGATAGAAGAGAGACTGAAGACACCTGATGTTAACTTCTGGCCTCCACATGTGTATACATATGTGCACGTATACTTACATGCATGCGCACGCGTGCATGCACACACACACACACACACACACACACACACACAGAGTTGGTTAGTGAAGATTAGAGACAGCCTCTGAAATGTCTACGGGGCTGAAACCGTTCCCTCTTGGTGACTTAGACCGTACCCTGTGGGGGATGGCAACACCTGATGGTAGCAAGGTCCCGATGTGGCTGGCTCTGCTGTCATGACCAAAGGTCTCTGAGAACAGGACACACACATAGGCTGTCTAGGTTCAAACCCACGGGATCATGGATTCAGGGCGAGGCCTCTTGTGAGGACACCTGTTCCCTGCGCTCGACATTGGCTGTTTTCACTCTCACTTCCCAGACGAGGCAGCCACAGCTGAAGAACTACACAGCTAGAGGGGTGATGGGGGAGGTGGAAGAGTTTAAACGGGCACTGTCCCCCAACTCGAGCAACACCCCCCAATAACTATCCATACCCTACACCACACACATCACATACACATTTGCCCGTAATACATATATTTGCTTCCCAAGTACTTACTGCACATCAGGCATCCTGCTGGGCACTTATATTTATTACTATCACCTCATTTTAGGCTCACAAGTACCTTGCCAGGCAGGTATTATCGTTTCTAATTAGAGATGAAGAAATAGGTTTAAAGTAGGCCAAGTTACTTGCCAAACACATCACCAAGTAAGTGGACAAAGCCAGACACTTGCCATGTTGACCCCCTAGTAACCTCAGAGGTAATTTTCCCTGCATCACGGATTGGAGTGACTAGCTCGGAGGGGCTCAGTGATGAGTCTGTGGCTCCCGGGGCCCAGGCCTCCCAGCCCCGGGCTGTGCCTCCACCACACCACCGTCTCTTCACCAGCTGCTCTTTCTTCAGTCTCAGGCCAGCCCTTGATTCTGAAAAACATCAGCACGGAAATGGCGGGTTACTACATCTGCACCTCCAGGAACGACGTGGGGGTGCAGTCCTGCAACATCACCTTGACTCCCAGACTTCGTAAGAGCAGGGTGGGGAGGGGGGGTACCAGGCCCAGAGATGGCTGCTGAGGCCCATTGGAGGCGAATGAGGAGGTTGCTGTGACCCTGGAGAGATGACTCCTGGCTCAGACTTTCCTCTGGGTCAGCCCAGCTCCTCCAGTTCTTTGGAAATTGAGCCTGGGACAGACTCCTGGAGACCTCTTCAGCCATGCCTGCCTCGTGGGCCACTCAGAGAGTGTGAGAGAAGTGCCTAGAACCAATGGCCTTGGTCTAAACCCTAGTCTCTTTTTGTGGAGAGAAGGGAGGACCACAGTTATCTCAAGCATAAGCCAGAAGCTGGCAAAGCTTACAGTTAGGGAGCCCAGTATCAGAACGCTCCCTCTGTCTCTCCTTGCTTGCTCCTCTGTCCTTAAGAGGGTCCTCAGATCTGTCTAGTCACAATCTTCCAGGGCCATGACCGAGTGTTACCCGAGGTCTGCAGCCATGGCTCCCTAGGCTGGCAAAAGAACTGGAGTGGCCCAGAGCCTGGGAGGGACCAGCCTGCTGTGCCCTGCACCGGTGCTGTGGCTCCTCACCTCCAGCCTGGCTTTCCCCTCTGTGGCCAAGGGTTGAGTCCGGGGCGGTGGTGGATAGAGTTGGGGCTCAGGAGGTACAGCTGCCCCACCCTCTTGCAGCTTCCATGAACATTGCGCTGTATGCGGGCATCGCGGGGGGTGTGTTTGCGGCCCTCATCATCATTGGCATCATCGTCTACTGCTGCTGCTGCCGGGAAGGGGAGGACAAAGCTGAGGCCGTGGAGGAGGCAAGGCCGTAAGTGCGCTGGGACGGGCGGCCCCTTGGGAGGAAGCGGGTTCCCGGGAAGACGCACCCCAACTCCTCAGGCACCTCGGCCCACAGTGCGGTTTCAGTCTTCCTCGGTTGCAGCTGAGGACTGAGCAACCCCCCCCCCCAAATCAAGGGCGGGACTGTAGTCCTGCGCTTGTCCCCAGGGCCTGCGGTTTGCATCTCGGGACAGGCCGTCTCGTGGCAAGCTGAGGGTCAGGTAGAGGCTGACACACACATGCTGCTTCCCCAGGCTCCTCAGCCCACGAGTGGAGTGTTCTTCTGAGATCTCACTGCACACTTGTAAACCAGCGCTGCAGCAGAGTCCCATGGCAGCCCAGGGGTGGGATGGTGGTTGGACCAGTGAACTCCCCTACCCCATCACCCTACCCCACTTCTCTTCTTTCTCTATTGCCCTGTAGAAACCGAGCCGCTTACCAAGAGCCTCAAGCGAAGCGGACAGAAATTTCCAGAGGGAGGGACGAGGAAGCCGACTACAGGCATGGGGACCAGCGGAGCTCAGGGCGTAGCTCTCCGGAGCAGCCCTTCCAGTGAAGGGGGCCTGTTGCCCAGTGGGAGAGGAGGGCTCGGGCCCAGCCTCCCCCTTCTGGCCTCTTTCCTCTCTAGCCCCATAGTCCCGCCCCTGCCCCTACCCAGCCATCGGTGAAGTTCATCTTCCCGTGTGTGTGTGTGTGTGTGTGTGTGTGTGTGTGTGTGTGTGTGTGTGTGTGTGTGTGTTTCTGGGGAGCATCACTGGCCTGGCTACATGGGTCCTACCTGTTACCCTGGCAACCACACTGAAAGAACCCCTCCTTATTGCTCTAGCTGACTCAGGGCCGGTCCTTCCTCCCAGATCAGACAGCACTCCCCCCTCCCTCCACCCCCCACTCCCCACTCCGCCTCTCTCTCACCGCTGGGCCCCACCAGCATTGAGCAGGGGCTGCTTCTATACAGATCTCCCCATGCAGACAGTGCCAACTTCAGAAGTGTGGGAGTCTGCCCTGCCCACCACGCCCAGCACTCAGGGGAGAACCTGTGGATGGGCTTGCACTCAATACTTTTTGTTGAATGAAGGAAAGAAATCAAGGATATGGTGGAGCCCCTGTGATTTACCCAGCTTAATTGTGCCCTCCATGCTTGGGGGCCACGGTGGCCTCCAGCTTCTCCCTTGGCCTCATCTCCCTCCATACGGCTCCTGCTCCCAGACACACACACCTTCTCAGGACTTCCCCCAACACAGTTCCATCCCTGCCTGTCAAAATCTTGCCTGTCCTGATAGCCCACCACTCTTGGACCCCAATGTTTTTCTTAATCCTGTTGTGACTGCTCACATGCAGGGAAGCAGGGAAGTCCCTTTGTCCTGCATCCAGACCTGGGCAACATGCAAGGCCACCAGGGCGCTGCTTCCTGCTGTATTAGGGTGGGTGCCCCTGGAGCAGGGTCTGGGCAGCTTCAGCTGGGGGCTTGCCCTCCTAGGCAGGGCTTTGCCTCCTGGTTGTGACTTGGTAACCCCACCCAAGCCCTGTGCTAGTCTGGTAAGGGGAGCAGACTGATTTAAAATGAGCCGCACACACACAAGCTTTCTTGCCTCCCACCCCTGCCTGGCCATTGGCCGCTGAATGACAGCCGAGCCTCACTGCCCTGCCCTCAGCCCCCCGACCCCGACCCCCACCCCTTTGGTAAGTTCTTTCACTTTCCAGGGCTCAGGCCAGACGGGTGACTCCAAATGTTTCACTGTCTGGATCACCAGAAAAAGCAAATGTATAAATCCCCTGCCCCTTCTGATTTTATTTACATGTATATTTTTATATAATTTGCTGAACTCTGTTTCCTTCAAAAGGTTTCCTTATCAATAAAGTTACCAGAAGAAATTCACTTTTCTTGGTTCACTTATCTTTTGTTCATGCCAAGTATACCTACTGTCTAGCAGGCTGGGAGGCAAGGCGACCAGGTGGAGAATCTTTGGGTTCCATTACTTGTGGCCAAGGTAAGGGCAGGCACTAACTCTTAAGACTGTTGGGGACAGGCTAGAGCTCAGCCTGGTGGGAGAGGTGTGCTCTGAGAGCCTGCGGGGTCAGAAGACCTAGCAGGCCTGGGAGTCGTTCGTGCCCCCAGGATGGTGACAGAGATGCCCTTGCCTGTGACATCCTACAGTGCCCCTTCTGAGGAGATGGACAGAGAACTCTGGTGCCTCTCCCGCAAAGCTTGGATCCATACTCAGTGGTCAGCTTGACCACAGACTCGTGAGACACTTTCAGGGTCGAGATCTCCTTCATGGCCCTTTCTGTGGAGCCCTGTGCTTTTCCTGTGCCAGCATCTGTCCTATGGTGCTGCCATGACCTGGGTATATGTCTTCACCTCTGTCTCTGCCTACAAGACTCATGAGCATAGGAATGGGTCCAGGTAGGCATTTGGTAAGGGCTAGTTAAATAGGTAATGGTTACTGTCACAGTGTCTTGCTCAAGGGCTGCTTTGGGGAGCCACTATCCCTCATGGCTCATGGCTCCACAAGCATGTCTGGAAGCTACTCGGTCCTCAGTGGTCCTGTCACCTGTCCTCCAAAGCCCTCCATCTCAGCTTGGGTTTAGGGAAGAGCACAGGGGAGAACAGCTCTACTTCAGCACGGATTTTCTGAGTACCTGTTATACTCTGTGCTGCCCCCAGGGGTACTGGAGAGCTGGCATCTATGGCAGGAAGCAGACACAGGAACAGTTCCGTGAGACTGGGAAGGACTGGGACAAGGCGGGTGTGTGCTGGGGTGTGGGGAGAGTGCGCCTCAGGGACTAGGGATGATTCGAAGCGGAGGTGACACTTGACTGCATCTTGACAAAACAGAGCGGGTGCCGACACTCAGTGGTCCTCCAGTGCAGGGCTCTGTTACTTGGGTGTCAACTTTCATTATCAGTTGGCAACACTACAGATTCTTGCTGAAGTCATTTCAGTCCAGAAACTGAGGCAATTAGATTGTTGTAGGTTCCCACACAGCCATGGCTAGCCCGGCGCAGGTGCTCTGAGGCTCTGGGTGGGTGCGCAGACAGGCCTCCGGAAGATGAAATGCAGTTGATAAATTAGCTACTCTTCAGGGGCTTATAATGAAGTTGCTTTTGTGGATGATAAAGCGCCATGTCTCCAAGGCAGGGTTCATAGAGCCTGGCACACACCAATGGCAAGCACTAAGGCCGCACTTGCCCTGGACCAGCAACTGTTCTATGCATTTCCCACATCTCCTCTATGCTCCTCACAGCGGCAGTATGAGACTGGTACTGTCTCAGTCAGTGTTCTATTGCTGTGAGGAGACACCATGTCCACAGCAACTCTTATAAAGAAAAGCACTTAATTGGGGGCTGGCTTACAGGTTCAGAGGTTTAGTCCATTATCATCATGATGAGGAGCATGACAATATGCAGGCAAACATGGTGCTGGAGAAGGAGCTGAGAGTTCTACATCTGGATCATCAGGCAGCAGGAGAAGAACAACCCTGGGCCTGGTTTGGGCCGTTTAGACCTCAAAGCCCACCCCCAATGACACACTTCCTCCAACAAGGTCACACCTCCTAATCCCTCCCAAGTAAGGCCACTCCCTAATGACCAAACATTCAAATCTATGAACCCATGGCTGGGGGCAGCATTCCTATTCAAACCACCATAGGTACTTCTAGTATTCCACAGTGTCGAAATTGAGGCATGGCAGCATGTCAAGCATTTAAAACACAGAGTGTCAAGTTGCTATTTCCGGCTATAAACTCTTTGTCCACCTGACGGGCCGTGTTCTCAACTGCTTACTGAGTATGGAATCAGAACAAGAGAAGCTGGCTGCCTTCAAGGAACTCTCATCGTCTGTCTATACCAGTGCTTACAAGCAGACATTATATCACCGGTGGAGATTCTAGAAGCTTCTCTGGTCTTGGTTCTATCCCTGTATATTATTTCAGGGCCCTGATCGTCTTCACAGGTGATCTTGCCGAGGAGCTGGGTCCTATAGGCAGAAGCTGGGTCCTGTAGGTGGAGCCTCTTTGGCCCCGCCCCCTGTGTTTGCATACAGGGAATGTCTCCCTTCAGGTCTCAGGTACATTTGCAGGGGATCCAAGCTGGTGTCTGTGATGGCCCATGTGTACTGAGCAGCCCCAGCTGACCACGTTAGCATCCTCTTCCCTTTCTTCCTAGTCACACACTTTCTTCAGACTTGAGAAAACCTTCCTCCAGTTCCAATGAAGTCAGCCTGGCCTGGGAGCTTCTTTTTATGGGTAGATTTCTGCTGTGATCAGGGATGTATTGGTTTTCAAGGTCATCTCAAGTGGGCACTCTTTCCCTGATTGCCAGGCTGTTGAAAGGATTTTTGTTTCAATTAACATAAACCAAACTGCTACAGAGATGGACTTGAAAATTGTAATGACTGAAAAATCAACAGAAGTTACTTTCTCGCACACTAACAATTTTTGAGGCCCTCAAGGTCTCTGTCTCCTGTTTGTCTTTAAAAATCATTTTATTACATATTTATTTAGTTATTTTTTATATGTAGGGCAGAAGTGTGGAGGACAGAGGACTACTTTCAGGAGTTGGTTCTCTCCTTGTATCATGTGGGATCCAACGCAGGTCATCACACACCTTTACTCACTCAGCCGTCCACTGACCCTCCTGTCTGCCTAAGGGGTGGGATAGTCCACCCTCAGGGCCCAGGGAGTTGTTTGCTGCCGGCCAGCAGAGGAGACAAAACACACAGTAAAGGTCCAGTGGCCTCTTTCGACTTTGGTGCTGAGGTGACCACAGAGATTCTGCTCAGGCCACACATGAGTCACTACGTTACACAGCACGTCAGGAGGCAGCAAGATGCCAACTTGTAACCTTGACATGGGCAGAACAAGAACTGGCTGTGGGTTTCTGCCACCATCGCTTTATTCCAACCTCCTCAAACTCTTCATTTCACAGAGGAGACTAGGATGTCTGGGGGTTAATGTCATCAGGGGTGACATTAGGTGGTAGGGTGAGGACGAGACTCAGATCTGATGATGAAGGTCTTGCTTGCTCTTGCCACCTGATCACATCTTCTCCTGGCCTCATGCACAGGCAGAGGGTGGGCACAGAGGCCGAATTAGGGCTGCTCGATTTAAATTTGTATATATGAGCTACATAATGAGATCTTACTCAGAAAGCAATCAACTTGTGTAATGAGTTTTCTGTGTCATCAGGTATGATTCATCCCTTGCACCTTTTGAAGGGACAGGGTGACTCATTCAGCTTTGTGAAAATGTTAAAGCTTATTCACTAAAAATTTCACTTACCGAAGTATGAGTTCCCCCCAAAGGGATCTCAGAGATATTCAGATCCTATTTGGAGAGGACAAGTGTTATTCTTTGCCTCTCGAGATGCAGAAGAAGGTGGAGAGGGTGTGGGGGTCAGCAGTAATCTAGATTGCAAAAGAGGAGAAAGGAGGGGGACCTACATACACGCACAGCATGCGGGAAAGTGGCATGATTCTGCGGGACTTCTGCCCTACACGTATTCATCTTAAACTATTCTATTTTTCAATCTCAAACTTAAAGAAAGGTCTAAGTACGATACAAAGACCTATGCCTGAACGATGAGAAGTAAGTGGCTGACACGTTGTTCACTTTAGTGTGACACACTAAACACTTTAGTGTGTTTTCTTTGTGAAAGGATACTCTCCTGTAAAACTACAATATATCCACCCACACCAGGAAAGGGCACCATCACCATCACATTACAGCTCCATCCCCAGAACTTGTCAAGTCCACAAGCTTTCCAGGAACGCCCATGGAAGCAAGAAGGCCCAGGTTAGATTTGCTCACTGGGTTTACACCTCATATATATTTATTCTTCTTTAGGTTAGACCAATTCTTTCTTCCTTCCTTCCTTCCTTCCTCCCTCCATCCTCTCTCTCTCCCTCTCTCCTTCCTTTTCTCCCTTCCTTCCTTCCTTCCTTCCTTCCTTCCTTCCTTCCTTCCTAGATTTTTGTGACTTCAACACTCCCGATGACTACAAGCCAGCTTTGTGAAATACCTTTGAGTTGCCTGATGGTTCCCAGTGACTCAATCTGTGCCCCTCTGATGAGGAAGCCACACAAGTGAAGCTGTGCTCTTGTCCCTTAATCCCATCAGTTGAGGCAGGCCTTACAGGATGTCAGCTTCCCTGTTGTGGGGATGTCAACTTCATTCACTGGGTCAAGATGGTGTCTGCAAGATTTCCCTATGCACTTCCCATTGCAAACACTTGTAAGTATTAGAAGGATCTCAGGTAAACATTTTCTCCTCAAACTTTATTCACATATATAATGTCTCTGTAGAATTTTGTGCTTCTATTTCATTCTCCAGGTTATAGTCCACCACTGACTTTTTTTTCCTGGTATTTGAATCGTTCCCTATTGGCTGGGGAGCTTTTCCTTGGCCATTGACATGTCTCTAGCATTCTACATGCACCGTCGTACTGTGAGCTTGCTTCATATCATTTCCATCCCAGCTCTGACATCAGCTGTTTCTCCATGGATCGTCTGTTAGTTTAGGATAATGGTTTCCAGAAAGTGAGATGTGTATATCGCTCCTAAGGAATCACTGCTCTCAGGCCTTCTTAGCAGCGGACATGTCGATCTACTGAGAGAAAGGCACGTGCTCTTGAACTTACATCTAGGTTTTAGAGGTGAAGATCAATGTTCTTATCCGTGTCTCTGTTTCCCATCCAACAAGCCTCAGGGTTCATTTGAGTTCCTTTTGGCTGCAAGAAGCTGAATCCCCATTTTCTTTCATCTATTTACTTATTTGAGCAGTTTCTCTGTGCTGTAAACCACTTTCTACCCACTGCCTTTCCCTCTCTGCCATGTGTGACCTAGTGGAGCCCAGGCTCTTCCTTCCTTGGTGAGGAGCCTGGCTTGTGAAGACAGCCACCCACCCTTCTTCTAGAAGCATGCAGCTTCTGGTTGCATATTCAGTTACCCTACTCATGTCAACTTCTGGGTGTAGTGTGAAGGGTTCAAACACGAGTTGAAGGTATTTTTGTCTATGCAACTGCATATATAATTGTGTCAGTAACATTTAATGAAAGACTTATTTCTCCCATGAACCTGTCTTGGTATCTTGGCAAAAAAATCAGTTGAGGCTCTAGGTGTGAGTCTGTTTCTGGACTCTCTCTCCCTTGAGATGTTTGTTTGTCCTCATGCCAATACTGGCCTGCCTTGGCTGCAAGAAACCAGTTAAAATCTCCGTAGCACTTTTTAAGGGTTCTTTTTGACCATTCTAGATTCTTTGATTTTTGGTATCATATGAGAATGAATTTTTACATCTATAAAATAAACTCTTGGAATTTCAGTTAATACATCAAGCTGAGGAGTGCCATCAGAAATGCTGACTCCTTCTAGCTTATGAAAAAGCCCATTCCTCCTGTTACTTAGATCGCTTTAATTTCTCACAGGGATACTCGGCAGTTCAAGGACAGAGATTCTGCAGGCATTGTGTTCCACTTAAAAATGCTTGATGGCTTTGATACTATTATAAATGGAATTGGTTTTTTTACATTTCCATTTACTTTGCTTAATTGATTTTGCATCTCTATTATTAGATACATACATTGAAAATAATTATGTCTTCCCATTTAACTGATCCTTTTGTCAGTAGCAAAAAGTGTTATTACCTAGCTATGGCAATACTCTGTCTTGAAGTTTATATTAATTAACAAATGTTAAACATAAACTAATGTTTATAGATTATAAGCTATTTGCTATCATTGCTTGTTCTGACATTAATAAAATTTATGAAGATGTTATAGATATGTGAGATAAATCATTATGATGAGGGAGTGGGAACTATGATTGACACAAAATCTTTACTTTTTAAAATTTATGTGTATGTTTGCATGTCTATGTGTGTTTGCCCTTGTGCATAAGAGCCTGTGGAGGCCAGAAGGAGTTTTGAGCCTCCCCAAGTGAGTGCTAGGAACTGAACTCAGGGCCTCTGTACGAGCAGCAAACATTCTTAATCCCTGAGCCATTGTTCCAGCCCATAAAAACATTTCATGCTTCCTGTTCTTAATGATACATCTGTTTTCATAATTTTACATTTAATGTACTTATATCACTATATTTAAACTAGATTTCCCTTTTCTAGTCTATGCTGACAAGAGACAAGATCTTGCTATTCGGCCCACATTGGCCTTTAACTCAGGATCTGTTTACCTCTGCCTCCAGGGTGCTGGGATTAGAGACATAGACCACAGTTCCTGGCTTCAATCTCTTCCTTTTTGAGAGTTTGTTTACGTGTCACACAGTTAGTGGCATCACCTTTATTTTGTCATTTGTTCTTTCTTGATTTTCTCTTAATCCTTTCCTTTGTACTAATTAAATATTTGAGAACATTTAAACGCCTCTACTGGGTTAGAGGTAATGTGTGTGTGTGTGTGTGTGTGTGTGTGTGTGTGTGTGTGTGTGTGTTAGTATGTACTCAGCACATCATTAGATATGCCCAGTTTTTTTTTCTATCAGGGAAGCAGAACATATTAACATCACAAAGACTCCACTGAGAGACTTAGTAATATTGGCAGGAAAAACCATGAGGTCTTTACCTTGGATGTGAGGAGATTCATGGTTCCTTCTCCGACCAAATACCCTAGTGAGGTAACGTGAAATGAAAGGTTGATTTCAGTTCATGGTTTCCTAGGTTTCAATCTGTTGTCACCTGACTCCACTGTTTCTGGGCTCACACACAGTGAAACAGAGCATCAATCTAGGGAACATGTGCAGAGGGTAAAGGACTCACATCATAGAGGACAGGAGGCAGACAACAAGAGAGAATGGAGTTCAGGACATAGAGAATAAGACAGAATGGAGTTCAGGACACGATACTGTCCCCATGGACATGCACATCCAGTACCCTACTAGAGCCAGGCTATCCATCCTGAAGTTTACACACCTCCCCAAATAGTGTGTCTAGCTGGAGACTAAGCTTTTAATACACAAGCCTTTTGCAGGGACAGCTCATATCCAAACTGTAACAGCCCCACCTAAAGGCCTATGCAGCACTTACAACTAAGGAACTGTCCAGGGCTAAAAGGGGTGCAGAAACAATCTGCCACAGTGCATGCAAGGAAAGTAGAATGTCCCTGAACTGATTTTTCAGCAATCTTCCCCCTGACTCTTCTCTGAACCCAGAAGAAAAGAGGAGAGGGATGGAGGGAAGGAGGAATGGGAGAGGGAGGGAGGGAGGAAGGGAGAGGAAGGAAGAGGAGAGAAAAAAGAAAAAAGAAGAGACATTCTCTGCTTGGTTCTCAGTAGCCATGAAGTCACTTGGCATTTTATGCTAGGGAGCACTCCCTCAGAGCTGCAGAGAGAGCTATGGCATTGGGAAGAGGAGGAGAAGACGGAGAGGGATGGGATGCGATGCTGGGTCAGTCTAAGAGCTACCAGGGTGAGAGCTGGACTCTCTAGACCCATTTTGCTGCTGTATCCCTGAGCAGCATGACATAATCATGATCCTAACAGCCAGTGTTGTCCTCCCTGATCTTTCAGGGGTCACAGGTAGGTGAAACATGTAGCCCACAGTAGCGCCTCTTCCTTTCATGGATGGAGTCCACCCAGTTTTCATCCTTACTGTCAGAAAGGCATCCCTCACGATGACTAGAAGTTATTAAGAAGAGTTACAAGTCCAGGTCCTAATAAAGATCTTGGGCTGGTGATATATGGCAGTAGAGTTGCTTGCTGAGACTGAACCAGGCCCTGGGTTCTATCCTCAGTACTGCCAAAAGAAAAGTCTTGGCAAATAGACCAGTGACCTAAGGAAAGGATAGGCTGGAAGCCATTAGAACAGGAGGCGACCAGTTCAGATCGAGGCCTGACTGCCTCTTAGGCTTTGGAAATGAGGCATCCCCTAAAATGCTTATGAAGAACCATCGGAGCTGATAGGCTTGGGGAAGTGACTGGATCATGAGGGTTCTGACTAACCAGTGGGTTCTCCTATTGGTGGACTCAAATTTGGAACTCTTGGAACACGATGGAAACTGTAGGAGGTGAGACTCAGCTGGAGGGAGCAGCTTACTGGGAGCATGCCCCTGCAGGAAATACCTTCCCCACGGCCCTTCCCACCCCCTGCTTCCTGCCCACCACAAGATGAGCAGATGCTTTTTTCTCCACTGTGTCTATCCGTTACACTATTCTTACCACAGGCCTGAGAGCAACGGAGCCAGCCAGCCATGAACCCAAACTTCTCAAACTATGAGCCAAGACAATTCTTTGTTCCTTCTAAATTGCTTCTCTCCGGTGTTTGTCAGATAGCCAAAAGTCTGAGCAGCATCTGCCTGTGCTCAATGGACAACAAGGATAGTGATCCAATGCCAGGTGACCCCCACACCCCCTGAGCTCCCTTTCCTGAAGGGAGAAGTTAAAAAGGCTATAAAAAGGCAATGAGGATCTTCATAAAGTTCAACAGAGACAATATGATTCAACCATTGCAACGATCTCCTGTGTCCTTCTGTTACTAGGCTACTGACCATCTAGCACCCAGATCTTCTGTATTTCCCATTGCTTTATTCCTTTATGGAATAGTTCCTTAACACCATCTTCTAGTTCACCAACTCTAGGACAGGGACTGGCTTAGTTCAGGCTCCTCTGAAGGCAGAGCCTAGCATCAAGGTGCTCATCTTCAGTGGTATCAGGGAGCAGGAGGGATGGAGCAAGGTGGGTGGGGTAGAGAGAAAGACAACAGTCTGTCCTGGCACTGGCCATTGCTACCGACAAAGGGTCCAACCCCACAGGGGACCCATTGGGAAACTTAGAATTGTCTCGGGCTGTTGGTCCCACTGCCATTCCAATAACAAGGATTCTGCAGGAATTCTACTGGTTACAGACTATAGTCGGACATTTTTTGGACCACCATTTCCCAAATAATGACACAGAGACTTCTTATTAAGTATGAAAGCTTGGCCTTAGCTTAGGCTTGTTCCCAACTAGCTCTGAAAACTTAAATTAACCTGTTTATATTAGTCTACGTTCTGCTATGTGGCTCCTTACCTCTCCTCAGTACCCCATGTCCGACTTCCTCCATGGTTGTCTTCCCATCTCAGATCCTTTCCCAGAGTTCCTTTCCCTGCCCAGAAATCCCGCCTATCCTCTCCTGCCTAGCTATTGGTTCAGTTCTTTATTAAACCAATCAGAAGGCACCTTAGGCAGGTGAAGTAAAACAGAGACACATCTTTACGTAGTGTACAAAAAGATTATCCCAACAACAGACCAAGTTAAACTAAACTTGGCCTAAGTCTTTATATAAGGAGCTACAATCTAACTCAACAAATAAACAAATGGAAAACCTAACAACTGAGGAACTGGTCTTTATAAGGAATAGTTGGACCCCAACCATCCACAGCCACAAGTGTCAGCCAGTCACAGGTGGCGAACTGTTCAAACTACAGATAAAGCAAACAGCTCTGACCAATCCAACTGTCTTTGTACCTGCTTCCGTTTTCTGTGTGTCATTTCCTTTTCTCTTGCTATAAATGTAATCTGCAAATGTGTTGAGTTGGAACATTCTGTTGTGCGGGCAGATTTTAGAGTTGCAAATAAAACCCAATTAAGACTGCAAAACTGGATTTGTTGTGATTGTCTCTCTAATAGGGTTTTTCTGAGGCTGTCATTTCCCTAATACTTGCTACATGCTCCCATGTAGGTAGGTGGCATTCTCAGGCAAAAACGAGAGTGCAGTATGCACTCCAGTAGCTCTAGAGGGATAATTCCTGGACCTGTCTATTACAGCTGCCCTGAAGTCAGGGTGCCAAGGGAGTGAGGTCTGGAGACCCACAAATGTTTGCTTAGCCCCTGAGACTACAAGTCTGCTCTACCCCCAGGAAACCCTGATCCCCAGAGAGACCCTTCCTGGCAAAAAATTCTGAAGTTCCTCTTCAGGAGCCCCCCTCTCCCGACTGCAATGGAAACCTCCAGGGAGCAGAGGCTGGAAACCCGGTCAAGGGCCCTTTCTTACTACTCAGCAGCCCCTAGATGCCTCTGGACACTGTGCCATGCACCCATGTCCAGAAGAGACCGATGATCGTGCCTTTCCACCATGTCGGAACACACTGAATAATAAAAATCCCACCAGCACTATCAGTTTGTTAGCTGCAGCTTGTCAGTTAATCTTGATTTTGCTTGGTAGCTGGCTGTTGGCAATCACAGGTTCGTTTATTTCAGGTACTAATATTAACTCTCAGATCACATACTGTACTTAACACAATTTCAGCACACACTTGCAGGTGACAGGGTGGCTAAGAAGGGGATAAAGGGCTGCAGAGTTGAGAAGCTGTCCTGAAGTTGGAGGCAAAGGGTTGACACAGGCTTAAGAAAGAGTCTTTTGGGGACAAGGTAGGAATTTATTATTATTATTATTGTTATTATTGTTATTATTATTTTATATATTTTTTCTATTATTAGCTTGATACAGTACAAATTCTTATCCTAATAGTGAAATGTTTCACTGAGGCTTGCCCAGTGATTGAGTAAAACCAAAACTTAATATAAGCCACAGTCATCCTAGCGTCCCCCCTGCTGTGTAGCCTCCCTGGTTCTGTGGGTTGCAGTCTGATTTTTCTTTGCTTTATAACTACTATCCACTTGTGAGTGAGTACATACTATGGTTGTCCTTCTGGGTTTGGGACAAGGTAGGAAGTCTTAGATTCATATGCAGGTGTCATATGTGGGTCGGGGTACAGGCCACTTTGATGGTCAGTTTGATATTCACTGGCTGTCACACTGGGAGAAACTATGCTGAAACTGGAACTTGGGGACAAAGGCAGGGGTCCTTTTCTGGGACAGTCTTCCTGGAAGAGGCTCATGGCAAATGCCTGGGTGACTAGTCAGTCTGCTTGTCAAATCTCAGCCTTGGGGTGCTCCTCAGCGAGGGCGGGGTTACATCTGTGTGACTGATAAGCCCATGTATCTGGCGTTTCTGACTTGGCATATTTACAGGTATCATCATTTATTCGTACAGATAATGATCAGTTTGTGCCTCCTGGTGTGCTGGCAGATGGTAGTTGTTTATGTAAACAAAGTGCAGTCTTTCTTTTGTGGTACTTAGGCTCGAAATGGAGTAACTTGGGTGGAAGCCCTTGCTTTACAAAATGGGATAATTATTCAATGCAACACAGAGTAACCCAGAGCAGGCCTAGCTTGGCCTCACAGGCCTGCAGTATTAGGCTGTAGCAGCCTACTTTCTCAGTTGTGACTGGCTAGGGAATGATTTGCCCAAGGTAGCACATGGAGGAGAAAGGGTACAAAGTGAAATGCTTTTCCAGCCCCAGAGGCCTAGGTCTCAGTCTCTCCAGGTCAGTCAGCAGCCGGTTCTGAAGCCTCCAACTGGTTCACGTCTCTCCACTCTCCTGGCTACAGCAGCACTGTTTTCCCTTTGCATGCTGACCTGGGGCTGCACCTGCTCATGTCACTGCCCTGCAGAAAACCTTGGATTGGGTTCTGCTTATCAGCGGTCCCTCAGGCCAACTCCACAGAGCCACAGGTGGAGTGGCCTCTACTTGGGCAGTGTTTACATCAGGCATTTTAGCTTCCATTAAAGGGTACCCTCTTACCTCCTTCCTGCCTTGGCTGGACTTTCCAGAAAGAACACCTAAACTAGGCAAAGAGTATTTGTGGTCCCCAAACTTGAAGAGACTAACTTTGGGCTCAGTGCCAAACAATAAGTCCAAAACCCAGTTGAAGAAATTCTACTTAGAGTGAACTGAATGAAGAGGGCCATAGTTACTCTACCCTGTTCTCAGGGCAAGCTCTCGGATCTATGTGCTTGCCTGTACCATTTTGACGTGGGAATTATTTTACATAAATACTTGGCTCAATTCCACTGGGTGTTGTAGGAAGTTGTCAGAAATAGCCTTAAGCCTCCACCTTTGTATTTATAGTTAGGATGCCGCTGAAGACAGGGCTTAGTACACTGCAAGTTATTTGTTGAAAAGAATCCACCTGAGATTTTTCTCTCAAATCTGCTCACTAGGAAGGCCATTGCTCCTCATAAACAATGGATTTGCCAGGCATTATTTTAATTTAAAGACACCTCACACCACGGTTTGTCTTTTCTTTGCAATGGTTGCTAGGAAACTCAGGGTGAAAGTTGAACTATATAGAATTTTTCAAAATGGAGCTGGTGAACAAATTTTGTCTACAGTTTCATCTCTTTTCCTTTCTTTTCTTCCCTTTGATGTTATGTTTCCTCAGTTTTCACCTTTTGTTCATTTAGTGAATCTACCTTACAATCTTTGGAAAACAAGGCCGGGTTGAATTAGCGATGAAGAGGAATAGTAACAACAGTTTTGGGGAACGAAGTTTAATGCGTGGGGCTCTGAAGAGTTGTGGCTGATTTGGGGCTTTGGGGTCACAGGTGTCAGAGAGGGGAGGAGCCAGGCCTGGTGGCATCCTGGGATCTAGAACTCGAGAGGCAGAAGCAGGAAAAATTGTCAAAAGTTCTAGTCTACTGTATCAGTTAGTGCTCTCCAGAGTCACAGCACTTATGAGATCTCTCTCTCTCTCTCTCTCTCTCTCTCTCTCTCTCTCTCTCTCTCTCTCCCCTCTCTCTTTCTCTCTCTGGAATTTATTGGAATGACTTACAAGCTTCAGTCCAACAATGGCTAGCTGTGAATGGAAAGCCCAAGAATCCGGAAGACGCAGGCTCCAGTCCCAGTGAAGGATGGATGTGCTGACGGGAGGGTGGGGGTAGGGTGGGGGAAGCAGGCAAAGAACGAAGCCTTCCTTCTTCCATGTCCTTACACAGGCTTCCGGCAGAAGGTGAGGCCCAGATTAAAGGTGTGTCATCCTGCCGCAAGATCAGGAGCAAAGGCGTATTGTCTTCCTGCCTCAAGACTGGGATCACAAGTGTGTCCCCCATTTCTGGATTGTAGCTCATTCCAGATAAAGTCAAGTTGGCAACCAAGAATAGTCATCACAGAGCAGTCTAGACTACAGGGTGAGACCCTGTTTCAGAAAAAGAAGCCAGTCTCCCCCTGTCCGAGACAGAAATCAAACCAAAGAAGAAGAAGGCTGAAGTAGTCCTGGGTGCGGAAGAAGTGTCTGGGATTAGGGTGTGTGGTGAGAAAGGTGCTGAGGACCCATTCTTAGGACATGTTTAACAGCAGATGGAGGGACAGAATCAGCAGAGGAGATGGCAAAGGCCTGCAGAAAGGCTTGAGGAAAGCCCAAGGCAAGGTGGTCCACAAAGCAATAGAATACAGTACTCTCTTCCTTCAAGTTACTTTTAAAAGCCTTCGTGTTTCTGTTCTGTTCTTCATAAAACCAACCAGAGGGATTTCACATTTGAAAGGCTCAACCAAGCACAGCTTACTCAGGGTGTGACAATCTTCTGACCGCCCCCCTCCCCTCCAATAAGTCAATGTTAGGCTATCCACAGCAATAGGCTTTTCTCTTCCCCCACGTTCCCATCAGCCTTGATGTCAGTATTGTGTGCAGCCCGGGTGAGGCAAGTCTTCCAGCACGTTCAGGCTGAGAGTGTGCCCTGGACCACAGGTGTATTATGATCAACCCACGTGAGTCTATTAAGTGGGTAACAGAATTTATTAAGATATAAATTGAGGAAATACACTCACGATTACAGAATGGAGTAAACAGCAGAAGTTGTCTTCTGTTCTGAACAGGAGTGAATCCACCTCACAGGCAGGAGCAGGAAGAAAGGGCTTGTGACCCTTCTCCAACTCCTTATAAGGGGTCACGTACAACGGCAGGAAGCACCGCCTCTTTTGGGACATAAAGTCCAAGGTCATGGACGGAGCAAATACCACTACACAGGTGGATGACCTTCCAATGAGAGACGTCCCAGTGCTCTCAAAGCATCGGATGCCCAAAGTGACACCACTGTCCACTTAGCATCTCTGGAACAGCAGGGAGGCAGACAGAGTTTCTGCAGGGAGACACCTGGACTCTTAATTTAGTCTGCTTACTCTCCCTGCCTCACTTAGCAATCAAACTCCGAGAAGCAAGACGTTCCTTTAGCGGCCAGAGAGAAGGTGGGCTCTCGTGCTGATGGGCAATCACTTCAGAGGGCTCTAGAAGGAGCAGAGGCAGCAGCTGTGTTAGAGCAGGGGCTTTGTGGCGTGGATTCTGAGTATCTCATCTTGCTGAGCATCTAGAAAGCGGCTCCGGACTCCCTCGTGAAACACTAACAAGCAAATTTCTGGAGAAACCAGACGCAGCACACCCCAGCTTGTCGCCCCACCCCCATCCCCATCTCTTGCACATGCGCACTCGCTTCATGCTGCCGAAGGTGGGGACTGTGCAGGGAAATGGCCGCCAGGAGACAGAAGGAACGGGGAACATCACAAAGCAAAGCGAAAAAACCAGACCCATTCCAACCTTCTAATAATGCCATTTTCTTTTCAAACTGTAGATAAACTGAGGCTCAGAATACTGAAATGACTTCTCAGGAGCCACCCAGGGGTTTGTGACAGGTCTAACTAAGTTCTGGGGTTTACTATTGAACTCTTCTTTCTCGGGGTAGTGGTGGGGGAGCAGAAGCCTTAAATGTCAGTTGCTTACATATATTTTTGTATCACTAGCCTTAGCTTTCCCTTGGTAAGGAACAACTGACATCACTTATCAGCTCACAGCAGCCTTCCTGCCCCTCCCCAGCACGCGACTTTCATCTCCTTTCTCCCACTCTTCTCTGAGTGGCTTTCATTGTCTCGTTTTCACCGTCACACTGAAAACATCCTGTAGTCCCTTTGAACCCATTCCATGACCCCGTAGAGTTCTGTGACTTGGCCCAGGAACAGTCAAACAGAAACAATGCCCCCAAACACGGCTTGTGCAGCGCTGGTCAGGCTGGGCTGGGGGTCCAGCTGAGGGCCAGGGTCGCAGCTGCAAGGCTTCACCCTCAAAGGCTGACCCTGTAGAAACAGCTCAGGAAGACCCGAAAACTAGATGCCACGAGCCTTGGATAAGTGGCAAGATCTCTGGAATTTTTTCCCCTTTATTGGTAATGAGAAAAAATGAGGCGGAAGATCCTCTTCCAGGGCAGTCAGTCATTTTTATGATCGGAATCAGGACTATTACCGCATCTTTTGACTCTCTCATGCCGATTGTTCCAGTAATGGATAACTAACCCTACTGAAGAAAACAGAAACAGAGGGGATGGAATATGAGTATATTCTTTTAGGCTTTATGTTTCAGCTCATGTTAGAAGTATTGCTCCTTGAGAAAAGAGAGTACGTTTATTGTTGTATTTCTAGTGTCCCCAAGAGTGCTCGGACATCATAGGCACACAGTAATTACTACATGAATGAATTAATGAATGAAATGAACCTGAATACCCAAGATATCTAACCTCTGCTGTTACTGTCTTGAGATAGGGTCTCACATGTAGCTCATCCTGGCCTTGAACTTTTGATTCTCTTGTAAATTTGTCCGCCGGTGTTGAGAGTACATACATACACCATCATGCCTCGCTTCCAGTATTTCTTGTCTTATAATTTAAAGCTATAATAAATGAAAACTACTTTCGCTCTTGTGCATGTTCTAGAGTCCTACGATACTCCATGATACAACTCTCTCAACCCAATTTTAATAGGTCCTGAGGTCTTTTTGACATATCCTATACTTGCTATAATTTGAGCCTGTCTTAATTTATACAAAAATAATTTGAAGCATAAAGAAAAGCCTCATATGAGATGTGAACTGACAATTCACAAGGAAAATGTGAAAATTAGCCTTACTCCTGGGAAATAACACTTACTAACATTCATTTATCTTACTGCAAAAGGAATTTAAATTGAACCATTTCTCACCAATGAGGCTAGAAAAACTCTAAAATCTGACCACATATTTATTGGTGCTGCTATGATACAAGAAGAACGCGCCCCAGATTATTGGCAGAAACGAAAAATACATAATTTAGAGAAGTTTTTGCAAAATTTAGAGATATTTTATAAGCATTTACCATCTGATCCAGAAATCACACCAGATGTTTGTCGTTAAGGGATCTAGATTCAGTTAAGGGATCTAGATTCAGTTAAGGGATCTAGATTCAGAGACATAGCTGCAAAAATAGGGTCAAGACAAATGCACGAAGTACTGTTATGGCATTGTGTGTAGCAGCAAAGGACTAACAAAGCCTGAGTCAACAGAATCCGACTTCCAAAAGCAGTAGCCTAAAAGGGTCAGCCAGTTACCCAAATGACAAGTTATTTTAACAATGAAATGATGTCTAGAGTACAGTGACAGAATTCAAAAACTGGCTGCTCTTCCAGTTACAGTTCACACAACGAAGTCAAGTCAGCAGTAGAAAATGACAAACAGGACGGAACCTAAGAGCCAGATGCACATTTCCAGGTATCCTCTCCGAGCACGGTCACCGAATTTTCCAGACAATAATGGGTGGCAATATGCATGAAGAATGGTTACCACAGGTTTGGTGTCAGCTTTTTCTTTTCTTTTTTTTTTTTTTGGTTTTTCGAGACAGGGTTTCTCTGTGTAGCTTTGCGCCTTTCCTGGAACTCACTTGGTAGCCCAGGCTGGCCTCGAACTCACAGAGATCCGCCTGGCTCTGCCTCCCGAGTGCTGGGATTAAAGGCATGCGCCACCAACCGCCCAGCCATTCTTTTGTTTTTTATTGGTCACGTAGGCATGACCTTCGCTCTATAGGTCAACCAACACCAAGTGTGCTCTAGACTCCTACCATATAGACTACTACTACTAGCATAGACTACCCAGAATGGTCCAAGATTCCACATAAAGGACTTACTTCCTGGCAAGATACCTCTAAGACTTAGAGGTATCTCCCAAGAGTTGGTCAAGGGTAAGAATTTTCTTTGAAATGTGCAGGGTTTGGAAACCCAGGCCATTTGGATTATTCCTTTACTACAAACTGACCTAGAAGCAATGTGGTTCACTAGTATGCATGCATAAACTTTTTAAAAATGTATATTTATGATCGTACAAAAATAACCATCGCAATGCTGGGCCAGGCGGTGGTGGTGCACGCCTTTAATCCCAGCACTCGGGAGGCAGAGCCAGGCGGATCTCTGTGAGTTCGAGGCCAGCCTGGGCTACCAAGTGAGTTCCAGGAAAGGTGCAAAGCTACACAGAGAAACCTTGTCTCGAAAAACCAAAAAAAAAACAAAAAAAAAAAACAAAAAAAAACAACAAAAAAAAAAAAACCAAAAATAACCATAGCAATTCATTGGTGTCTTTTGAAAAGATGCTACAACAATCCACATGATTAACTTAAAAACTGGTAAATTAAGTGCTCATCCTCTTTTTCCCTAATGACTAAAGAATGAAATGATGATGTAGGGTGGAGGCAGAGGGACTTCTCTTTGTAAAAGTACCTTAGCTTGGAAAAAGAAAGAAAATGGAAAGAACAGGCTATTAGTTTTCCGAAGTACTACTACAGTAATCCCTGTGGCCAAGGATCACCATTCTTTAGGAAGAGAAGCAACAGAATATTCATCTCATCACATACACAAATGCCACACGATGAAACAAGGTTGAAAAAAATATGATCCAGCATCTGGGTATAACTCTCAGTTTATGGGCACCACAGTGAATAATTATGTTAAATGATCCATGAAGGCAGTCAGCAAAATCAATATTATGCTGAACTACAAGACCTTGTTTTTCAACTAAAACCTTAAATTTAGATGGTAAATTGGCAACCTACAGACTAAAAGAGATATCAACAAATTAGTGTCTCACATTTAGTTATATCCCAATTTGGACTACCAAGTTATAAAACAAAAAGCAAGACCAAAACATTTCCAAGACAACTAAGTATAAAGTACATTATATGGATAACTTGTCATGTGCTGCTTAAGCTAATTAAAAGTGGGCTGTGGGTTGAGGAGGCCCTCCCTTGTTTCCTCCAAAACCCTCTGTCTTGGGACAGCCTGTCCCCTAACTCTAACAAACAACAGAAAATAGCAAGTAGTTAAGGACATTAAAACATTGTGAGCCGGGCTGATGTATTGTGTCCTCCAATATACTGTGTCCCCCAATAAAATTTGTCTGAGGATTGGATGAAAAGGTCAGCCACTATAGTAAACACAGAAGTCAGGCAATGGTAGCACATGCCTTTAATCCTATCACTTGGGAGGCAGAGATCTGTCTGGATCTCTGTGAGTTCAAGGCCATACTGGGAACAGAGCCAGGCATGGTGATACATGCCTTTAATCCCAGCACTAACCATAGAGGTCTGGAGGTCTGTACAGACAGACAGGAAGTGACAGAGCTGGGCAGGAAGAGGAAGTGATGTAGCTGGTTTGAGAGAGCAAATGAGTGAGCAGAACAGAAAGGCACATAGGCATGGGTATACAGGAAGTAGCTCTTTTTTGGAGACTGAGGTGTTGGTGAGGTGAGGTTAGCTAGTGGCTTTTCCTATTTCTCTGATCTCTCAGGTTTTCACCCCTATATCTGGCTCCGTGGTATTTAATAAGATCATTTAGCAATTTGTCTACACCAGGCATGGTGGTGCATGCCTTTAACCCCAGCACTTGGGAGGCAAAGGCAGGTGGATCTCTGTGAGTTCAAGGCCAGCCTCGTCTACAAAGCTAATTCCAGGACCGCCAGGACTCTATTACACAGAGAAACCCCTGTCTCAAAAACAAAACAAAAAAAACCAAGTCCAAACAAAAATACATTGTGGGGTTCAGAACAACTAGAACGTAATGCATTTCCAACTGAAGTTACTATTGTTTATCCAATGAGGAAAAAAAACCTGTCTATGTAAGGATTGTGTCCTTATTACATCATCAGCCTGCGACAGCATCCCAGCCTAAAAAGCAGGCGTGCCCTCCCACAGGCTCTCTTTCCATATTTTCTCTGTGCCCCCTCTCTGTGCAGTCCCCCGTCCCATCCCGTCCCCTCCTTCCTCCTAATAAAGATCTAAAAAGGTAACCATGGCTCGTGATTCTTCTGCCACCACAGCATCCAGTGCTCTCTTCCACCGTGATAGCCGCGGCCAGCCACAAGCGCCCCATTAACCCGTCAGTCTACAGTGAAAATGAGAAGCCAAGCTCATCCATGGACATGTCCTCTCCACCTGGGACTCTCATTTGGGATCTCGAGCTGAATGTCTCAGCCTCCCCAGTGTTGAGTTTAGCAAAACTGTGCTGTGTCAAGCAATTAAACAAAGAAAATGACATGACGAGTAAGGGGGTAGGAATTATGCAAGGGGGTGATGGTACTGCTCCTTTTGGACTTCTAACATGGTAAGAATCACAGTGAGTACACAGAAAGACACAGGATTGTTGATGAAGTCAGCAGGCTGCAGATCCCATGTGCAATAAAAGAATATTTGGAACTTGGGATGCTAAAAGAAATAAGCTCAAAAATGGTGGTTGAGGCCTGGCATGGTGGTGCATGCCTTTAATTCTAGCACTCAGGAGGCAGAGGCAGGAGGATCTCTGTGGTGATATATTGTGCACCCCAATAAAACTTATCTGGGGATCAGAGGACAGAGCCAGCCACTAGATTAGACATAGAGGTCAGGCAGTGGTGGCACACACCCTCTGGATCTCTGAATTCAAGGCCACACTGGAAACAGAGCCAGGCAGTGGTGGCGCACACCTTTAATCTCAGTACTGGGAAGCACATATGCCTTTAATTCCAGGAAGTGATGTCTGGGCAGAGAAAGGTATATAAGGCATGAGGGATCAGGAAGTCACTCTCTTGAGGCTGAGCATTTTGTAGAGGTAAGAACGTGACTGGCTTGTTCTGCTTCTCTGATCTTTCAGCTTTCACTCCAATATCTGGCTCTGGGTTTTTTATTAATAAGACCATTTAGCAATTCATGTTACAGATCTCTTTGAGTTTAAGGTCAACCTGGTCTACATAGTGGGCTATAGACCAGCCAAGGCTGCATAGTGAGACCCTGTCTCAAAAATACAAGACAAAAAATAAAACAAAAAACCCGAGGTGCTTAGCAGAGTGTATCCTGCTTGCAATGGAGTGCATGGGGAGATGTGCTATGGATAATGAAGACGAGTGTATATGAATAAGACTGTGGACAGGAGAAGTGGGGTGACTGACAGGGTCACTGAGAGGAGTCATCAGGATTGGAGACGATCGTCTCCATGGAGACTGAGGCCACCACAGTAGAGGTAGCATTAGACAGAGCAACTGTGAGCCGAGTCACAATCTAAATGAGTGGGAAAGATGGACGGTTGGATGACAGCAACAGGGACAGCTTGTGTTAAGGGCAAAACTTAATGGAGGGGAGGATTATTCATGAGCTAAAGGGAGGAACCCTTGGAATGAACTGAGACCTTCTTTGGAACAGAGTTTACACTCCTTTTCTATTTTTATGTGAGGTTTTCAAATGTGGCAAAAATATCAGATGCCTGAGAGAAACAGGCAATTTCGCAAGGCTAATAGTATAGAGGTGACATTTTAATGAGGCAAAAGACAGTTAGTAGTAGCCTGGGTTGGCCATGTTGATCCCTGTCAGCTTCAGATAGTCGTACTGTGATACAGCCTTGTGATGGCATTGGTCTCTAGCCACCATGCAACATCCCCAAGCCTATCTAGTCTACCCTTCAGGTAGTCATTAAAAAGAACAAGAGTATGAATGATACGGAACGAGGTCCCAGGTCCATCATGCAAAACCAGCCGTGCTGGCTCAAAGCAGTGTACACATGGTATGGGCAGAGATGGGGCTGAAGACACGCTCTCAAATATGGCGCTTCCACACACTGGTTATTCTAAGCTGAGGGAGATGAGGAAAGCAGGCGAAATTGGAAGGCTTCTCTGATCTCCCCTAGAGGAGGCCATATTTTCTGACTTACTCTGAAGCAGGTCATGAGACTATCCTGTGAGAACTGAATTCTTGTTTCCCGGGGGAAAGGAACATCCTCATCTCCAAAGCCTGAAAGACCAGGAGGACTCTGAGTAACAGTTCTTGTTAAGTTCCCCAGGTCACCACCACTTGATTGTACCCTGTTCTGTCTTGTCACAGTCCCTGGAACTGTTCATTCCTCGCCAAGCTAAAACACAGCACACGCCATTGTTCCCTTGGAAGTTTCCCAACTATGCAGAACTTACCATTTGTAAGCTAATCACCCGTTAATCTGTTTATTGTCCCAGGATCTTAGACCCGAATTCCAAGAGCATTAGGAAATGCTCTCCTGGTGTTTGAAAGGGAAAATCAAATGTATGACTGTGCATAATGGCAGATACACAAGAAGCTGAGCACCCTGACTGCCCGGGGTAAAGAACCGCATATATGGGACAATGGTATCATGCCTAGGGATTGGGTAGCTTTTGAGTCCCAACTACACTACGTGTAGTGTGTACTCCAAATAGTAGTGACAGGGATACTGCAGGGAGAGAGAGGGAAAAAAGAGTCCTCTGCAGCCTTTGCTTCTCAGACAGGCAATGCATGAGACACGTGACTACGTCAGTTTCTTCTGAGACAAGTGGCAGGTGGATCAGTGGTCGGGAACATTCTGCCAATTCACTCAGAGAGCCGAGGTAGGATCACAAGCTCATATGAGTCACAAAGCGAGACCTACTAAAAAATCAAACCAGGCCTGTTGGAAATTAACAAAATTAAAGAAGAGGTGTATTTCAAATGTATAACTAATGCTATAAGCTGCTTGTGACTCACTTTTGAAGTGCTGGCCTTCTGCAGGTCAATAAAGAGCCAGCACTGGCCTTTCTGTGGTGAAGACCCAGGAAGTGCTTACAACTAACTGCAAGGCTCAAAATGAACCAATGGTAGGAGTTTTACATTAATCACAGTGCTAAAGGGTAAACCGAGAACAGCAAATACAACTAGCTACTCCTTTCTGGCCTCGAGCTAAAAAACTAAAAGGTAAATTGATGGCAATAAGTACAGTTGTTATTCCTATCTTAAACACTTCTTGAATTTTAGACCACACAAAGTAACTCTTGGCTGACCACAAGCTTAAACCAAGGAATATCAAGATTAAATATGTCTGCTCTGTTTTGGTCTAAGGGGTGGAGCACTGCTTTCATGCTCAAGGCACACACCACCCAGGGGTGTGTGACCTCATCCACAGACTACAAAGAGCAAAGGCCTAGGTGCCCAGGGCTTTCCTGCCCATCATGCCCCATTTGTCCTCCCAGGTGTCATTGTTTTATTTCAACTCTCTTAAGACCTTGCCTTTCTACATCTTCCTCTTCTGTCTCCTCCCCCTGACACTCAGGGTACTGTCCCCCTGTCCCTAACCCTAATGGATGGCCCTTCAGTTCCTTTCTGAGCCTGTATTTAAACTCTATCAATGAGGCCAGGAATCTGCAAAGGGGACTCTACCCCCCCCCACCCCCCACCCCCCCCCCGTGACCGTAGTTGTGATACTAAATGTAAAAACCCTTTGTCCTTAAATTGGGAGACAAAATAAACTACTTTACTACAGGGCGAGACGTGTTCCATGACACTGGCCAGGAAGAGATGAACTGTGTTCTGGATGTGACAGGACGGGGCTGCCGGCTTGAGGGTGAATGTGTAGATGCGATTTCAGTGGAACCAGAGAGAGCACTCTCATCTCCAAGTTAGGTATGCACAGCAGTGCTTTGGTTTCTGACAAGGCTTTTGGTTAAAAGCAGTACTGAGAAAATTTGAAGAATTCAGAAAGGGCATTGATTGCACTTGGTAGAAGTCAAGGGTCTAATGTTACTAGTTAAAGGCTTTTAAAGTGCTCATCGGTCTCCTTTACGACCAGCTCCATCATTAAAGCAGTTGTGGCTAACAGCATGGTGTGCTGGCAGGAGACAGAAAATGCGTATTATTTTTAGCAACTTCTAGTACAAATGGTAGATGCTCCTTGGACTCTGCTGGCAGATTTGCCTTCCAGCTCCCCGGAAGCCCAATTTATTTAAATTGTCACCCCTGTCAATTTAAATGGTGAAATGGACATTTTAGTATCGTCTAGCAGTGATGTGGTGGGTGAATAAAATCCCAAGGTGGCATACAACTTGGGCCAAACTCAAAGTTTCAGGGTATTTTTTTTCCAAAAATTATTAAGTAAGGACAAAGTTCCAACTCAGCAACCGAGGGCACCTCATTTCCTGAGAAAGCACACAAAGTGCTCCCCTACGTCTACTTCTTAAGGCTCGGGTAACTCATTAACTGTAGCCCTTAGCATGTCAAGTAGGAGAAACTGTGTTTAGGATAGCATAATTTTGACTGGTTGTGGTGAACATGCCTATAATTATAATCCTCATATTCTCTCCAGTTAGAAAACTTTAACTGAATGCAATTTCTTAACTCTAATATAGATATAGATAGCAGTAGTTTCTTTGGTAGGGAACTCTTGAGGTATTACATATTTTCAAAATATTTCAAAATCCTCATGGCCTGAGAATTAGAAGGTGTCATTTTCTTTTAAAGGTTGTAATTACTTTATTTTATTTTTTGCATACAAAGTCCCTAAACAAACTGGGACTGTTCTCAAATAGTGTGGAGAAGTGAAATCAGGCTTTCCCTGCAGGGACTCACCCTGCAGGCACTCACTGATTGCTCCTGACAATCACCTGAACAGTCACATTGTTCTGCTCCATAAGTGGGTGGGCCTTTTGATTCTGTTTCTGTGGTTAATTTGTCTGTCTTCAGTAATTCAGAATCTTAATATCATCATAAATTTTCTAACACATCAATGAAAATCTGGTGAGCTGAGTCCCTCCTTTCGCCATATTACTTCCCTATGGGGGCTCTTCTAGCTTTTCTTCACCTTTAGTCTTCGTGGAATTGACGTATGTCTCATGAGAATAAAACTGGCATTTCGATTGGCGTTGTACTAAATTAATCAGCTAAGGGAAAATTAAAATATTTATAATAGTGTGTCTATCCATAAATATGAGAATTTCCAATTATGTCCTTATGGTTTTCCATTAAAATTTTACTATTTTCTGCATGACCAAATTTAGTATTAGGTAGCTCACAGATTTTCTATTACAAATGCTGCAGGGTATTTGTAATGTTTCCTAAATGTTTATAAGGAAATATATTTGAATTTTGGTGCTGATCTTACAGTTGACTGCATCTTGTTTTATAGATACATAAATTATTTTGACTATTTATGTAAACAATTGTATGTGTACAAATATAATCTTAATATTTCCTAAATGTGGTGGGATTGTTTTTTATTCGTTTTATGTCTGTGTGTGTGCTTGAGTGTCTATATGTGTGCCACATGCATGCAGTGCCCATGGAGGTCAAAAGAGGGTGTTGGATCCTTTGGAGCTAGAGTTACAGGTTGTTGTGAGCTATTGATGTAGGGAATTGCACCCAACTCTTCTGGAAGAGAAGCAGGTTCTTTTAATTGCTGAGTCATCTCTCCAACCTAAATACTCCTTTCATTTTCTTTCTTGTCATATTTTACTCAGTCCAAACTTCAGTACAATGTTGAGAAGCAGCACTAAAAGGTTTTCTAATCTTGTTCTTGATTTTAAAGGAAATGCTTTTAATGTTTCCCTGTTATGAATAATACTTGCTGGGGCTGAGGAATGGCTCACTCAGTAGATAAAGTACACGCTATGTAAGCATGAAGATCCATGTTTGGAACCCTAGCACCCACATAGCAGTTGGGTGTGGTGGCTCACCTGTAACCCCACCCCTGGGAGCAGGGGATGGTGTACCAGGCTTATTACCTTTCTTACTTCTACATATCTTACTTAAACTGTTTCCCTATGGCTGGCTGGTGGCTGCCTGTCTTCTGGCCCTGGGCACCTCCCCTGTTCTCTTCTCTCTTCTCTCATTCTTTTTTTGAGCCCAGATTTCTCCTTCTATATATTCACTCTGCCTGCCAACCATGCCTATCCTTTCTCTGCCTAGCTATTGGCCATTCAGTTCTTTATTAGACCAATCAGGTGCCTTAGGTAGGCAAGGTGAAATAGCAACACATCTTTACATAATTAAAAAAATACAGCAAAACAAATGTAATATACCTCTATGCAGTTAAAGTAATATTCTGTGGTATAAACAAATGTAACACATCTTTACATAGTTAAAATAATATTCTACAACAGGATGGAGGCTGGATTATCCTGGGTTCTTGCTGGCCAGGTGACCAGCCAGTCTAGCTGTAACGGTGAGTGAAATTTCACTGGAATCTGTTTTAACATCCTTTGCATATCCCTTTTACTCATCTGTGTTTTCTCTTTTTTTCCTTTCATTAGTTTGGATAGGAGTTCATCAGTATCTTTTAAAATAACCTTTTGTTTGATTCCATTTATGACTTATTCTCTATTTCTTAAATTTCTGCTCTGATCTTTCTCACCAGCTTCTGCTTTTGGGTTTGGATTGTCCTTATTTTTCTAAGATCTTCAGGTGCATCATTAGGTTACTGGAGATTTGAATTTTTTTAAAGTCAGTAGCAATAAACTTTCCATTTAGAACTGCTTAGCTACATTCCAAAGGTTCTGATAAATTGTACTATCATTTTCATTTGATTATATGACCCTTTAAATCCTCTGGTGTCACCAATGACTGCCAATTCAATGGTGTACTATCCAGTCTCCCAAATATTTGTAGCCTCTGTGATCTATACTGCAAATTTTTAAATTTATTTTTAGTTTATTCCATAAATGGTAAGATACAAAGAATGAGTTTCTTTTGTGCTTATTATGGCTTTGTTTACAGACAATGTGATTCATTAGAGAAAGTTCATGGGCTGCTGAGAATAATATATGTTCTGTATCCTGTGAACAGAATATTCCACAGGTGTCTATGAAGTCTACTGATCCCTGGTGTAGTTTATCTCTGAATTATCTTTGCCAACTTAGTTTGGATGACCTATACGTCAAAATGAGATATACTGGCCACTATTACCAGAACAGAACCATCTGCCTGCCCATGTCATTTGGTGTTTTATGAAATTAGGACCCCTAACATTTAGTGCATATATATTTACGATTGTTCAATCTTTACGATGAATTGCACTGTTATTAATATGAAGTGTCCTCATTTCTGTTTAAAAATCGACTTATTTTGGAATATCTATGTCAGACTGTTTCCAGCTTCCATTTGATAGGTTGACTTTTGTCCTTTGACTCCATGGGCCATGAGGTATGTTTCTTGTAGACAACAGATAGTTGAATTTTTAAAATCCAGACATCCAGTTAGCATCTTTTAAATAGTGGATTGAAGCAATTTACATTTCTGGATATTATTGAGCGTTTTCTAATTTATATGTTATGTGTTTCTTTTGTTTGGGTGGATTTATTGGTTTACTCTGTAGGACATGTTGTATTCCTCTCATGTAATATATCTTTTACTGTGCCCTCATGGTGGAGACTGCCATTGTTCCTCCTTTGTGTAGAGTATTACTTTGAACATCTTCTGTGGCACTGGCTTGGTTGTCATGAATTGTCTTAGTTTGTGCTTGTGTTAAAATGTTGATTTTTTTCAATTTTAAAAGACAGTTTTTCAGGATAAAAATTTTTGATTAGGCAGTTTACTTTTAGAGACTGATACACATCATGCCATAATTTCATGGCTGCAGATGAGAGACTCAATGTTCTGAAGTCTTTGTCTTTGTGAGTTGACATCTTCCTCTTACATTTTTTACAGTTTCTGTTTTTCACATCTTTGATATATCATGGAAATGTTCTTTTCTGGTCTATTTAAGGGTTTTAAATGCCTCTTTTGTTTTGTTCATGTTGTTTTCTAGATTTAGGGAATTTCCTGCTATAATTTCAGTGAACAGACTGTCTGTCCAAATGCTTAGATTTTATCTTCTTCTATCTCATGGATCCTTATGTTTGGTCCTTTGACTTCATCTTGGTGTTCTTGAAGTTTGCGGTATACTCTTTTTTCTTTATATATTTCAGTGTACATTCCCTTGACTTTGTCCTCTATTCCTAATAGACTTTCTTCTGCTTGTTCTTGTCTTCTTGGTGATGATTTCTGCTGTGTTTATAGTTGAATGATTAATTTCTACTCTTTCTATTTGTTCACCTAGAACCTCAGTTTCCTCACTAGTTTGTTCTCCACATTGCTGACCTTTCCCACAACATTGTTAACTTTTTATCTAGGTGCCAAATTGATCATCTTACTCCACTCACACACTTGAGTCCAGCAGGTAGTCCTTGATCCTTTAAACAGCAGGAAGCTAACATAATTTTTCTGGTATCTTCTTATAAATGATCTTTGCCTTTCCAGTGCTGAAGAATGTCACAGTGGCTTGTTTTTCATTTTTTGTTTCCATTTTATGCCTCTGTTCAGAGGAATGGTGTACTAGATTACTTTCTGTTGCTGTGAGAAACACCAGGAGCACCCTGAGAGTGAAGGCTCATTACAGCTTACAGTACAGTATGAGAGGAAGCCAGGGCAAGAACTCCTGTGGAACCCGGTGAAGGAGAAATCACGGAGGATTATTGCTTACTGGCTTTCTCAGCCTGCTTTCTCATGCAGCTCAGGACTGCCTGCACAGTGGTGGCACCACCCACAGTGGGCTGGGCTCTCCCACATCAACGATCAATCAAGAAAAGGACCCACAGACTAGCCTACAGGTCAAGCTGATGAAGGCATTTTCTCGAGTTGCCTTTCTCAAGGTGACTAGTTTTGTCAAGTTGATGAACCGCCACAAATGTGGAGTTCTCCCCACTTTGCAACTCTTTTTATTTTGTGAGTCTTCCTGGTGGGTTGTCTTTTCTTGAGGTCTTGTGTGTTCCACTGTTATTTAAAAGACCCAGACTTTGCAGCTGATTTTTCTTTTCCTACCCATATCCTGAACTTTTCATCAAGCACAGTTCTTGAGAATTTTTGTGTCTACAGGTGAGACTGTGACAAGTTCAGCACTTTTCATGCTCCTGTGTTGTTGATCACCTAAGCAGTGTCAGGGTGGTGCCTCCCATACAATCCTTAGATTTCTGTGCCATACGTCTACGATAGTCTTTGTAGCTAGCATTGTATCTCTTCTCATGGAGTGTCTAGCATCTAGTTATGTCTCTCTAGCCTTCTCAATATTTTTTTTTAAATTATAGTTTTCTAGAATCTTCATGACCTTATCTTTATCTTTAGTAAAATAAAACCAGAGAGTACATTTCTTTGGTATAGTTTCCTCTATGACATTTGTCCTTCAGGATTGTTCTATCAGTTCTTCCTTAATTTCCAATTTTTTAAAATAGGATGGACCATATTGTTTTTATTCCCTGTTATTTTAGGGGAGGGAAGGGGAGGTAGACAGGTGCTTAGTGCTCTAACATGAATCATAGTTCCTAACTTCTCATGACCAAAGCAAATTATTTAGCATGGCATACCACATTCTTTTTTACTTTTCTTCAAAATGATCCCTACATCCTACACCAGCTTAGACCTCTGTCCACTGGACTCTATCCAGTGGAAACCAATGCCATATCTATTCCCCCAGCCTAGAACAGCCCATACTGTGCTCTGGACCAACCTGGTGAGTCCTCACTCTTAACCCCAACACATACTCAGATGGAGCTTGGATACCATACCTAGTGATCCAGTACAATGTGAGGAGGCCCATGTACACCAATCCAACCTCCAAACTTAGGCCAGGATATACAGCCCAGTCATCTGTATCCATATCAGCCACATAACCAGCAAATAAGTCCACATGCCCAGGTCTCATAGAAAAAACAAACAATATGAAAGGCCAGAGAGTGTATCTCTCCCCACTCTAAATCTGCCAGACCTATGTTTTCTAATGAGAATTACCTATTGAACCCCAGGACACAAATCTTAAAAGAACAATCATAAACTTCATCAAATAATTCAAGGAATTTTTTAAAAAGCACAAAGAAACAGCTCAATGAGAATAAACATATGGGTGATGGCTAAGAAAACACAACCATAAGGTTGACTGAAATGATTAAGGCAATCCAGAATTTGAAAATACAATTCAATAAAGGGATAGAAATACTGACAAGAACTCAAGCTGAAATGAAGTTGGAATTGAAATCTTAATAACCCAATTAGAATATTCAGGGAAAGCCTCACAGGTAGAATGGATTAAAGAAAAGATAGAGTATCAGGTCTCAGAAACAAAGTAGAGGAATTAGAGCATTCAGCAAAGAATATTAAAATATTCTAAAAATTCTAAAGGAAATGGGCAATTTTCTAAATTCATCCAAACCACTAAAATTAAACCAAGATCAACAACTTAAACAGACTCACAACAAACAAGGATATCAAAACAGTAACATAAAATCGTGTAGCTAAAGAAAGGCTCAGGCTCAAATGGAGTCAGCAGAATTCTGCCAGACTTTCAAAGATGCTCTCCAATTGATACTTAAATTACTTCAAAAGTAAGAAAGAAAGAAAAAAGAAACAGAAGGAACTCTTCCAAACCTCTTCCATGAAGCCAGTACCACTCTAATACCAAAACCCAATAAGTAACAATAATAAAACCCCAAAACTACAGTCCAACTGGCCTGCTGAATATAGATGCAAAAATCCAAATACAGGCATATATAAATAGATCTGCCATGATCAAGTTGGCTTTATCTTAAAGATGCAGGGATGGTTCAACATAAGTCAATAAATATAGTAAGTCATATAAATGGGCTTTAGGGCAAAAATCACATGATCATCAATAGCTGCAGAGAAAGCCTTTGACAAAATCCAATATGATTTCATAATAAAAAGTCCTAGAGAGAATAAGACTAGAGAGAACATACCTCAGCATAATAAAGGTCAGATATGACAAACCCACAGCTAACATTATCCTAAATGGAGGGAAACTCAAAGCAATCCTATTAAAATCACAAATGAGACAGGGGTGTCCACTATCCCCACTCCTTTTCAATATAGTGCTTGAAGCACTAGCTAGAGCAATAAGGTAAGAAAAGAAAATTAAAGGGCTACAAGTAAGAAAATGAGAAGTACAATAATCCCTCTTTTCAGATGTATGATATTATACATAAGAGATCTCAAAAATTCCACCAGAAGACTTTTGAAAACAACAATTTCAGCAGAGTGGCAGGACACAAAATCAACTTACAAAAGCTAGCTCTAACAACTAGCAACTAACAACCAACACTCCAAGAAAAAGATCATGGACACACTCCCATTTACAACAGCTTCTAAGAAATAAAACATCTAAAAATAAACCTAACTCAGGAGGTAAAAAACCTCTATAATCTGAAGAAAGAGAAACACACTAGAAAATCTAAAGACTGGATTGGTAGAATTAATATGAAAATGATCATTCTACCAAAAGCAATTACAGATTCACTGCAATACAAATCAAAATCCCCACAACAAAAATAAGCTGAAAACTCGTATGAAACCACAAAAGACCTGATAGCCAAAGCAACTCTGAGCAAAAATAACAACACTGGAGGGATTACTATTCCAGACCTCAAGATGTAGTACAGTGCCAGAGTAATAAAAACAGTATCAAATCCATACAAAATTACATGTTGACCAATGGAACAAAATAGAAGACCCAAACATGAAGAACCACAGCCATTTAAGATTTGGAAAAGACGACAAAAACATACAGAGGAAAGACAACATCTTCAACATATGGTACTGGGAAAACTGGATGCTCACATGCAGAAGAATGAAATTAGATCAGTATCTATAACCCTGAACATAAATTAACTTCCACTGTATCAAAGACCTAAATATGAAACCTGAAACTGCTAGAAGAAAACCTAGGCAGTACCCTATAGGATACAGGTGTAAGAAGGGATTTTCTGAATAGAACTCCATTTGCTCAGGAATCAAAACCACTAATTTAAAAATTGGCTGTGGATTTGAACAGAGGGTTTTCAAATGAAATAAATATGTCTAAGAAGTATCTTTAAACATGGTCATCATTCTCAGCATTAGAAAAATGCAAATTAAAACAAATTCGAAAATGCATCTCACCCCAGTCAGAATGACTTAGATCAAGAAAGCCAACAACAAATGTTGACGGGAATGAGGGCAAGCAGAGCCTTTATTCATCATCAGGGTATTGCAAACTGCTGCAGCCACTCTGGAAATCACTATGGAGACTTCTCAAAAAGCTAAAACTAAACTACCATATGATACAGTCATACCACTCCTTAGCATGTGCCCAAAGGACTCTATAGCTTACTCCAAAATACTTGCTTTGCCATGTTTATGGCCAGCATGGCATACTATCCCTAAAGGTGTAAAAGCAGCACATACATCTTTGCAGTAACAAAGAGCTATCTAATTGTATTTAAGACCCCCTTAGCAGGAGGGAAATCATGTCTGTAGTGCAAAAAAAGCATGTCTGTACTTGCTTGTGGGAGTCTGCCAGAGTTCAGCTATGACCTGTCCCCACCTATCGAAGGGTTCTTAGGTGGAGGAGAAAGGAATGAGAAAATAAAAGAAATAAAATAAAATAAAATAAAAATAAAAGAAAGATAGAGATGATAAAGACAGAGACACAGGATAGCTTTGTGAGGGCCTTGGTGTAGCAGGGTCCTGTGCTGTTGTTCCCTTTTGGGGAGGGGACCAAGTAGGCATGGAGTCAATGACACAGACTCTGGGAGAATGTTGAAACAACAAGCTCAGTTTATTCAGGAAGAGGCAAGCCTTATATACCCTCCACACCACCCTGGGGGAAGGTCTGATGAATATGCATCTGCTAGTGTGACATGGCTGCCTCTCATTGGTCCAGGTCATCTCCAGATCATGTCTCAGCTGCTGTTGCTAAGGCCCTTAGGCAGACCCAGGTTGGATCTCAGAAAGTATCTTTTTTACTCGTTTGGGCCTCCTGGCACTCAAGCCTGTTAGGGATGAGTCATCCCATACCCTGGGTCAATACCCAGTCATCCAGAGCTTTATTCAAAAGGGCTTTTTATAATATGCCAAGGGGAGAGGCAAAAGACCTCCCCCTTGCAAGATCAAAGCACACCATACAGACAAGTGCAGACCCTTCCAAACACTTGGTAAACACACCCCTGGCCAAACCATCCCATTACGCAGCCTTTCTGGGTAAAGCAAGCTCAGATTCTCTGACCTTGAGTAAGGTCTCACTAGAAAGCTCTGTGGGCCACCACACTTGTCTAAACTACCTGTGGCTAGTGAGGTCATGAATCTTAGAGGAGAATGTATTACTGCCACTTTACTAGACTAGTATAACTTCTCAGTGCATTCTAAATACTTATCCTTATATTCACAGAGAAATGTAGATATCATTCCTTATCAAAGAAGCTTCCTTTTGAAGCAGGAGACAATGATGGTCATGACTAGTCAATGCATGTAGAGGACAACTGACCAAAAGGTGCCCATCTCAATGAATATATCTACAATACAATCCCTGTGCCCAAGGCTTGGGAACATCATGGAAGAGGGTTCAGAAAGATTTTAAGAACCAGAGGAGCAGGAAGTTTGCTGGGAGATTATTCCTTCTGGCTATGACAGGAAAGCTACTCCCATTAAATTCCACCAACATGTCTGCCTAAACAAGGCCTGAACAATTCCAACACCAGTTGATAGCCTAACATAGATGGGATAAATCTCACAGGGCTCTATCTCTAGATGGGGAGCTAAAAGCAATTAACACGTGCTAAGAGAGGGAGAACTAGTCTTGGTGATGAGTTCCAATTGGTTAGCCAATACTGAGTGGTTAGCCCTAGAAACGTATACACGCAGGCATCGCTGAAAGCACCCAACAGGTGTATTGGTTTATTCATTTATATGTAGTACATGTGACAACAATGGTAAAGAGGAGGCCCTGAATTTAGGGGAGGGAGTATGGACATGAGAGGAATAAAAGGAAGGAGGAATGATATATTTTGATTAAATAAAAAAGACAAAGTAATCCTGGTTTCAATCACACACACACAAAGTAATTGTTTCAAATATACCAGTTCATTTCAAACACCTATACTTTAACAAATACTATTCACATTTCTTTCCCTACTTTGTCTTAGTTTTTTTTCACACTCTTTATGCCTGAAATCTCTTTTTAAAGTAATTTCAGACTTCCCTTTATGTTGTTTTTTTCCTCAAAAGATGAATCATCCCTTTGCCTACAGCACCTTTTTTTGGGAAAAAGTTCACACACTGTAAAATGTGCCTTTTAGTAGTATGTATCACTAAGTGCACAATTTAGTGTTTTTTTTTTTAATACAAGGCCTTAAAAACCATCACTATTAATTGAAGAATGTTTCTATCATAATCAAAAGAAATCTGTATCTAGTGACCCATTACATTTAGAACCAAGGTAACCACTAATCTACTATCTTTACAAAAGTCTTTTCTGGAATTCTCTGTGTAAGTTGAATCATACAACATATGGCTTTTATGTTGCAGTGTACATCAGCATTATATATATATATATATATATATATATATATATATATATATATATACACATTGCATTGTACGAATATGCATTTTATCTATGAGTTGATGGACATCTGCTTTCTATTTTGCTGGGTAATATAAGCACATATTCAAGTGTCTATGGGGAATTGATGGTTGATCCTCTTAATTAGCCACAAGAATGGACTTGTTGAATTATATAGTAGTTGTGTAAGTTTTTAAGAAACTGTCAAATAGGTTTCCACAGCAACTGCATTACTTTGAGTTCTACCAACAATGTATATGAGTCCTGATTTTTCCCACACTCTGAATCCCCTTTTTTGGGTAACAACCATCTTCTAAGTGTTTTGTAAATCTTTGTTGTTTTCACTTGCATTTGCTAATGGCTAATGGTGTTGTCTTTTCATTTGCTTTGGCCATTTGCAAATTTTTTCTGAAGAAATGTCTATCCCTGGCTTCCTTTTAATTTCTTTTTATTGCTGAGTTTTGAAAGTTCTGCACATATTCTGAATGTTACTCTTATCAGATAAATGATTTGTAAGCATTTTCTCATATTCTATGGGTTTTCAGTCTTTTAATACACAATGAGGATTTCTTCGGATTTAACTGGGATGAATTGCAATTCACCAGCATTTTCCTTTGTTGTGTTTTTGGTGTCCATTAAGGCTGTTGCCTCATCTCAGGGCATGAATACTTACAGTTACATTTTTTTTTTTTTCGAGACAGGGTATCTCTGTGTAGCTTTGCGCCTTTCCTGGAACTCACTTGGTAGCCCAGGCTGGCCTCGAACTCACAGAGATCCGCCTGGCTCTGCCTCCCGAGTGCTGGGATTAAAGGCGTGCGCCACCACCGCCCGGCTACATTTCTTTTATGTATTGCATAGCTTTAGCATTTACTTTTAGGTCTTTGATCCATTTTGTAATGTTTGTATAAGATGTGAGGGGTCTTGTCTTAGTGCATTTATGATGTTAACACAATACCCAGGACCCAGTGGTTTAAAAACAGAAATGTGTTTCTAATGGCTCTGGAGGCTGTGAAGCACAAGTTTAGGATGCCAGAAGGGTGGATACTTCTTTGTAAGGGATGCTGTCTTCTGGAATGGCTGCTGTGATTTCAAATGATGAAATGGACAGAAGGGTACCGAGAACTCCCTGTTCAAACTGTCAGAGAAGGGTGCTAGTCAGTCCCCCATTGAGGAAGGAAGAGAGCCCTGCTGACTGGATTGCCTTCCCTTACCCATAACTCTCTGTAACTACTAGGATTAAGTTTTAAAATAAATTTGAAGGAGACACCAAGAGTTTTCCTTTTTATGTCCATGTCCGGCTGTCCTAGAACTATTTGTTGAAGAGGTAAGGTTTTTTTTTTTTTTTTTTTTTTTTTTTTTTTTTTTTTTTTTTTGCCTACTCAATGATTTGGATGTTCTTGTGAAAAACCACTCCAAGGATGCATTTCTAGATTCCCTCTGGCATGTGTCCATCTCCCTTCATGCTGAAGAGCATTTTTACTAATTTATACAACTGTTTATTACCTCTTCAACATCAGGAGCTGTCTTCCTTCATTTTAGTATTCTAAATCCAACATTAGGCAGACTCTTAAGACCATGTTCACCACACAAATGAAATTACCCAGGATAAGAATGGAATCCACGGGGCTGGAGAGATGGCTCAGAGGTTAAGAGTACTGACTGCTCTTCCAGAGGTCCTGAGTTCAATTCCCAGCAACCACATGGTGGCTCACAACCATCTGTAATAAGATCTGGTGCCCTCTTCTGACCTACAGTCATACATGCTGTATACATGATAAATAAATCTTTAAAAAAAAAAAAAAGAATGGAATCCACAAGAATGGTGATTGGTCCTTTTATCTACAGAGTACTTTACCTTCTGAGGTGACTCTGAAATTCTGCCTGCCTTCTCTACTGGCAAGAATAGCGATTGATTCTGACACATACTGAGCATAGGAAGTGGAACCTTAAAGCAGAGTGGGTAAGTCATGAACCCAAACAGTCACGACCAAAAGCATTAAGTATACCTATATGTACATGCTTCAAAGTTCAGTGCTCAGGAGGCAAAGCAGGGATGTGAGGCTGAGGCTGGCATGGGTCATGTAAGTTCCAGAACACTTGTCTCACAACAACAACAGTAACTGTTGTGTGACCTTACAGCAGTCACTGTCCTTGGTCATGGCCATTATAGGAGTCAGAGGAGATCCCTGGTAACCAGATGCCCAATGAAACTATCAGCTGATACTTAGTTTTCTAAAAGGATATTAATATTTTTTAGTTCAGTGCCCAAAGATTCTTTTTGAAGGGGAAAAAGGGCTTGAATTATATTAATAATATAGTTTGGGTTTTTTATTATTTGCTCTGAAAGACCAAACTATTCTATGAAAATAAATCTACAGGACCTACGATTATTTGTATGTGTACATGTGACTGGGAGTAAATGATAGCTCTCTCATCTTTCATTTTGTCTTTTCATTCTGTAACTGGTTTCTTTTGACAGAGACAAATTACTTCAAAGACTATTTAAAATAACAAATCATTATTTTTGTTAAAGGCTAATTTTCTTAGTTATGTTTAATGCAAGTAGCCTTTGGTCTCTAAGGTTTACATTTCATAATGGGAAGAACTAAGTTAATATTATCGTAAAGAGTCTTTTGTAACAGATACTTAATACCTTTACTTCAGGGGAAAGAACTGTATAACATTTTCAAATGCCCTGAAATTGCCAGTTTTGTTTTAGAACTCAAAACCTAAGGACATAACCATCATACCCCCAGAAGTATAAGTCTTAGGAGAAAATAAAGAAAACCACACACAAACAAACAAGCAAGAATGCCAAAATCTTTTCCAACCACAATTATTTTTAATCTATGAAATAGTTTCCTTACAAATTATGTAGTTTTTAGAGGAATGACATTTACTGTTGATGTGATCTGTTTGTTTAATATTGACTGTAGTCAGAAAGGAAGTTGGGCTTGTTATTTTTCCAGACATTGCAAAAAGTACCATCATTAAGAAAAGGAAGAGAAAGATTTGTACCCATCTTTTGGGGGCATGTAAGGTGAGAGTGAGGTCTCACAGTTGGAGTATCTATGGATGTTGTTGGAGGAGCTGGAGATGCTCTCTAGTAAGCGGGTAATCCCTCTTCCTCGAACACTGCTGTTGGGGCCAGAAATTTTCACCCCAGATGGGTAATAACCTAGGGTGTTGCAAAGATAATTAAACAGGCAGAAACTTTACATCTGATTTATAAAGAGGCATGTCAGTTAACTTCATCTCGCTGTAGGACTCTCACTAAGTCATAATTAAAAAATCATGAGCAGAAGACAAGTGGGTGAAGAAAAATGTTTCCTTTTGTTTTTAAGGCAAGAAACCCCTACTGAAGTTCTTTAGGTATCACTTGAAATTCCATCTAACTAGCTTTTGAAATTTCGCATCTCCCAAAAACACATCATGTATCTATCACATCAAAACTATGAAAGTATAGTTGTATAAGAAAAAAGGTATTTCTTAGAAATTTCCTGGACAAAAGTTTGAGGAATGTTACATTCCACTAGTGACAAAAATGCATAAATTCAAATTGTTTTAACTGCTAATTCCAAACAAAATGCTCAATTAAATTACAAGCTCCTCATATCCTTATGGACAACCAGAAACACCCCAGGATCTTTCTAAGGTTTAAGGTGTAACCCCAATCTTATAAAACTGAAGATGCTCACCAGTGGATGTGTTTGATCTTTGTTCCTGATTGTGAGAGTTGAAATGACAGAATCCTGGACTCTCAACTCTTAGCTTCTGTAAAGGAACAGGAAAATGCCAGGAAAAATGTTTACTCCTTATCAATTCTTTAATTCCAGATTAAAAATGCAAACAAATGTGTATTTTCCCAAGGTTTAAGTCATGTTTTCTGTAAACAACAAGACAGGGTGACTCTGGAGAGACTTAGGGTCACAGGCTTAAGAGTTTGTTTGTTTGTTTTTAAAAAGATTAGATTATGACATATTTATTTTGGTAAGAGTGATTACAGAACAGGGCTAGCAAAACGGGCAAAGGTGCTTGTGCCAAGCCTTATGACCTGAGTTTGATCCCTGGAACCCATATGGTAGGAGAGAACCAACTGCTCTAAGTTCTCTGACATCCAAATGTACACTATGGCACATGTGGGCAGGAATGCCTACATACAGACTTACACACACACACACACACACACACACACACACACACACACACACACGAGAGAGAGAGAGAGAGAGAGAGAGAGAGAGAGAGAGACAGACAGACAGACAGACAGAAACAAAGAGGGGGGAGGGAGGGAGGGGGTGGGCAAAAAAAGAATGACCCAGAATAGAGGGAGCCCTAAAGATTCAAAAAAGTAAAATCACTGCAGCCATGTCTTTGGTTAGTGAAAGAACAAGACCTAATACATTTTAGATAGGAACAGAGAATACTTATAGATACCAGAGTAAAAGCAGAGAATAAAGGAGAAGCAGATAGATGAGGTGGCAGGAATATGTAGAGAACCTGTGATTACTTCTGCTTTCCTGGAGAAGCAGCAGCAGCATCAGTACTGGCTACAGCAAAGGTAGGGAAAAGGTGATAGAAGTTGAAAGATAATACATGAGAAATTAATTAGACTAGAGAAATGATAACTACAGGCAATGCCAATGAGTTGCTGAAACTGATCATAAAAGACATCTAGTTAAGATTAGTCATTATGGTGGGTGGTATGGGAAGTTTCTTCTGTGTGTGTGTGTGTGTGTGTGTGTGTGTGTGTGTGTGTGTGCGCGCGCGCGCGCACACACATGTGCGTGTGTGTGTGTTGACTAAACTCAGGGACTTGTACATATTAGGCAACTACACCCCTCCATTATTTAAGTTTGAGAGCAAATAGTCTCACTCAGCTGTCTAGGCTGTCCTCAAACTTACTATGCAGCCCAGGCTGACCCTGAACTTGTGAACTTCTTTCCCTAGCCTCTAGAGTGGCTGGGATTATAGTTATTTGCTGCCAGGTAGTTTCATTCTAGATTCATTTCAATTTACAAAATATAAGGAGTGGAGGTGAAGAGTTAGATTTAATCAGGATTAGTCTGTCAACCAAGCATGATGAAGACAGGAGGACCAATGGAGTTTAGATAAGGTAGTAGAAAAGACAGACTAAAACTAAAAGTTGGGATGGAAGGCAGTAAAGGGGGGGATGGAGGTGGTAAAAAGAAAATACAAACAAGAAGCCACAACTTTATACACACAAATAGTGTCCTGTGGTTGTTCAGTGCAGTAGCTCTATAAAGGAGCATGAGAAAGTGGAGCTGTAAGTGAACTACAGGTCACAGCAGAGGTCAAGGAATTGCTGGTACTGGCTTGCTAGGGAAGATGGTGGGAATCAGAGAAGAGGTTATTTGAAGTTGAGATCAGAAGCAACAGCACTGGGTGAGGACTTATGCAGTATGGGAGAAGGGAGGAGAAGAAGTGAAGAAACAGAGAACTGGGAACTGGAAGGATTACTTAGTGGAAAATGAGAATAAAAATATTGGAAAACTTTGTTCCCTTGGGTCAGTGTCACTCTAATGAAGAGTCCCAACTAAAGTGCTTATTGATTCCCCAGTCAGGTTACAGGTTTTGTAGCACAAATAGCATGAGTGTCAAAATTTAGGAATTTTAGGAAGAAGGTCTGAAGGAAGTCTAGAAGCTAAAAAAATCAAAGATACTACTTTCAAATGAGTGAGGAGGCCGGGCGGTGGTGGCGCACGCCTTTAATCCCAGCACTCGGGAGGCAGAGCCAGGCGGATCTCTGTGAGTTCGAGGCCAGCCTGGGCTACCAAGTGAGTCCCAGGAAAGGCGCAAAGCTACACAGAGAAACCCTGTCTCGAAAAACCAAAAAAAAACAAAAAAAACAAAAAAAACAAATGAGTGAGGAAATATATATCTTCATTTGAAAATGCCAACAGAGAAACTGTGCTTAGAATCAAACGAGAAACAAGAAAGGAAACAGATTTTCCCTCAAAGAGGTTACATATATCCAAGATTCTGCTGACAACAGAGGTTTCCTTACCTGGTAACGCCCTGCATCCAATACAACCATTTTGGGTGTCACACTATTGCTGGCCTCATAGTCTTGTAGTGGTACATGAGCTCCAGTGAGCTGGATTCCAAAGAGAGTGGCTAGAGAATTACTGATGCAGTACCTTTAAAAAAGAAGACAGATCTCACTAGAGCAACTTCATCCAGTTCATTCTGAAAGTATACAGGTTAAGTTTTCCAACAAAGAAAGCATCTCAGAGGTAATATTCTAATTTGGAGAAAAAAAATCTAAAGATTCAGAGAGAAGAGATGGGAACAGGCAGCATGCAAACCATGAACATTTATCACTGGCAAGCCATCTCACAGTCAGTAGATAAAATTTCAGGTTTGTTACAGGGATGAGTGCAAGGATCAGTAGGATTCTCCAATGTTGAAGGAAAGAAGGCAGAAGCAGAAATAAAACTACAACCACGAACTGTCAATCCTCAGGGATAAGAAGCATTTCCATGGAAAGGTATTACCAGAGCACCCAGAGACTTGGGGCTTGTCTTAGTTGGTTTCAATTGTCAACTTGACATAGCCTGGAGTCACCTAAGAAGAAAGCCTCGATTGAGGAATTCCCTGGTTCAGACAGGTCTATGGGCCAGCCTACCATTGGCAGCGCCAACCCTAGGCTGCATAAGAAACCTAGTTAAGCATGAGCCTAGGGTGAGCTAGCAAGGAGCATTCCTCCACAGTTCCTGTTTCCTGCTTGAGTTCCTACCCTGACATCCCTAAATGATGGGCTTACTAGAAGTAAACGCTTTCCTCCCTTAAGTTGCTTTTGGTCATGGTGCTTGTTGCACCACCAGAAAGCAAACTAGAACAGAACTGTAGGTGCCTCACTACAAAATGAGAGGAACTAGTTTACAATTTTAGGGCACCATTACAAGAAAGTGATGTCCTTAATGCTAGCAGGAAATGGTCTCTCCTAAGGGGCCCGGGAAGGAAAAACCTCAAGAAATGCTTCTGAAGATTCACATAAATTGTTCAGTAAGAAAGTTGAGCAGACAGCCATTCCCTCAGCTGACAAACAAGAGCAAGCACAACAGGCACAAGGGACCCCCTGCAGAACACAGCATTGAGGGGGCTCCTCCCCACACTTACGCGATTTTCTTGCAAACAGCTAATGCACAGAAGAGAATATCATTTTCTTCATGCCACTTGCACCTGTACAAGAAAAAGGAGTTTAATGTACTAACAAATGGTTGAAGATGGAGCTTATGATAAGTCTGGTGCCATCCCCAATATGAGGAGAAACACAGCACTAACTGAAGCAGCTGAACTAACTAAACCATTTAGGGATTTTTATATGCCAGATTTCCAATTCACCTAGCTGATACCATTATTCAAAATGTCTTACACTTTTCACACTTACTGCTTGTTTGTGTGTGCGCTTATGTGGCAGCTAGAGGGAAACTTCAAGAGTTGGTTCTTTCCCTCTGCCATGTGGGTTTCCGGGATCAAACTCTGATAGGCAAGCACCTATACTCACTCAGCTATCTCACTGGCCCTCAAAGATGAATTTAATACAGATTTTAAAATAGAGTTGTATGTTAAATTCTTAATATACAAACTACCTATAACCACAAAGTTAAATTTTACCGTAACATGAGGGTTCTAGAGGTGCAGCAGTAACTAATGTTAACATATACTCAGCCACTAAATATACACTCTGCCAGGCATTGATCTAGGCATGAAGGACATATTACTGAATGAAATCATCTTACAACACTTACTTTCTAGTGGGGAAGGCAGATCAAAAGGACAGACACACATGCTTAATGAAAAATTCTAAAAAAAGATGACAACACTGTGAAGCAGAGGCCAAGAGTTTAGATGGAGTGATCAGCAAGGCACCACTGAGAAAGTGATGTTTGGACAGAGACAAGAGGAAAAGTTGGAAAGGAAATGACCAAAGTCAAATGATTCAACCCAGAGTTACAAACACAGAAACAACACACTTTCATGAGAGCCTTTCCACTAAGTACATCTACTAAGACTTAGAAAGCTTAGCTAAACTTAACAAGAATCATTTAAAACCACACAAATGCTATACAGTAACTAAAAAGTTACTTGTGCCAAGTGATAGTTAACTGATCTAATATTAATCTAAAAACTTCCTCTGTATTCCAAAGACTAGTGATCCAATAAATGTGATTCATAAAGCTCTAAATTGAGGACTGAAGAACCAAACTTCACTTTGTAGACAATCATACAGAATTAGTAAGTTTTAGTTTTGGTTATTAGCTTTGTTCTTTGTCTAGAGAACCTACCCAGATACACGCTTTCCATTATAGGTCAGTTTCAAGGTGCACTTAAGGAGTGTGAGAAATGCCTCAGTGGATAAGAGTGCAAACTGCACTTCCAAAGAACACACTTTCAGTTTCTAGCTCATATCAGTTTACAACTGCCTGCAACTCCATCTCCAGGGGTTTCAATGCCCTCTTCTGAACTCTCAATTCATGAGCACTCATGTGCACAAACCCACACACAGAAAATTAAAAAATAACACAAATCAATCAAATAATATACTCAAGTGTTAGAACAAAAACTTAACAAAATTCTGAACCCCTCCAAACAAAAATGCTTCTAAATCTAGGGTTACCCTATTTAAAGTGATACTATTTTGCTGTGGGATCTCTTTCTGCTTACTTGGGACTGAGCAGTGGCAGGAGAGAAACATGAATCCTTCCGGCTATATCTGGCACCCAATGTGGGGCACTGATCCACATAGACCTGAAAAACCTTACAAAAAGATTCTGAATGCACAGAAATGGAGCCAAGAGCAGCTTCCTAGTTCATGTCTCTCATGAGGGCCATGGTACAGAGAGATGCTGTGACATTCAAACTGAGCTTGAGCACAGTATGGAGGATTCCTGCTGCAGTATAGAGGCATCTTCAAGCTGCACAGAGCAATGCATGGTGGATTAAGCTTTTGCTAGTACAGACAAGAAAAAAAAAGGTTTCTGGACTACATGCTGCTTGATGCAAGCATAGACCCATTGCTTCCCAAAATTGGCAGTAAGCATGGCTCTCAGAGCTGGACGTAAATGTATCTCCACCATGTTGAAAAGCCGAGTGGGGCAAAGCCAGTACCCAGGGCTGCCACTTCTGTCCTAGCCACACTGCAGTTTAAAGCAATGCTCAGAAAATGATTACACAATAAGAACATATTCAAATGGGAAAAAAAAACTCTAAATAGATTACAGTGTGTTTAAATTATACATAGGCTTGGGAGAGTAAAGAGAAGGTACAGACAGTCTTTAAAAAGACATATATAGTTTTAAAATAGTAAAAGTCCTTAGAAAGGGCAGAAAAGTAATATAAAGAAAGTGAGCCACGTTGAGGATGGAAAATGCACAGAAAGTCTGGATTATGTATACTATTGGGTTGTCTTTAACATTTTTGACTTCTATGAGACATTTGATTATAAAAGCTGCTGGATTAAACCAACCTACATATTTTAAAAATATATTGACTCCAAAATTTAAGTCAAAAGGTATGCCACTTTGGGGGAGAGGTTATGTTTTTGTTTCCACAGGAAATGAGAGACTACGGATTAATTCAAAATTAAAGATGATTGATTTAATTGAGGAAGACTCCTGGAAATCCTGACTACAGATAATATAATAATTTTTAAAACATAAACCTGAGATAACTGCAAGACATGTGATGTATATTTCACCTGCTGAAACACATAACAAGAAATTATCTTTAGCTGACTTGTGTACAATGCACAGTTTGTACTTGTATTAATGCAGATATGTATGTTACCTTTAAAAGTTTTTGCATTTTCAGGATGAGGGGACCAGACACCAATGAAAATGAATGGCCCAGATGATCCATCAAAATGCCTCTGTTGCAGTTCCCTTTGAGTTCTGCATCCAGAACAGGGTCAAGGCTGCTGGCTGTGATGATCCAGCCTCACAGACTACTCCAGTCATGACTTGACCTTAACTCTAAATTTTCTCAGGGTCCCCCAAAGATTACCAGCACCCAATCAGCAGGAAGTAGCCTAGAAAACTATACCCACGCTTCCAAAAAATGGATTAGGATGTTTGTTTTTGTTTAGGGGTTTGATTATAAAGTATTACTGGTCATAGTCAATCTCTTTCTAAAAGAAAAAAGGGGGATATGATAAAGAAATGATAGGATAAAAGGGTAGATCATTGAATCTACTTTAATAAAAAAAACTATTAAATCTTACATATCTTACATTGGTATGGATTTTGGTTTATTGATACAAATTTAAAGTTAATTTTGTTATACTATATATATATTTCTACTCTTGTTTAAGATGTTTATGCAACTCATTTAATATTGTAATATATAATTAAGAAATGCATATTAATAGTCATCTATGATAATCAAACTTGTAGTCATATTATTTAAGTTTTCTAGATATACAAAGATATGTTTCAATTGGGTAGGTAATCGTCAAACACTTCAAAGACCTACAGTATGGCATTTAAAATGTTTTAAGAACGTAGACTTTTCTAGACATTGAGACATGTCTATTCCTGGCAACACCAATTACTTCAAAGAAGATGATAGGCATCAAAGAAACTCATTATGGAGTTTGCTCTCTTTGTGGCAAAAGCCACTGGGCAAAAAAGTGCCCTAGCCTTGACTGCTTGACAGGGTGCTGTATAAACTGTACATACAGGACCCATAGAAAGGCTACCATTGAACTTTGCCAAAACAAGGTGACATGGTCCTTCAGATTCCTGCTTCACAGAGAAGACTGCCAGACATTCTGCAGGACACAGGGAAAAGCAACTGATTAACTGTGCCAATAGGCAAGACCAATTTCCTGCTTCACAAAAAAGTCTGCCAGAGACTCCAGGCCTGTTAGCTGAATATGGTGTCCCAATGTTGCAGAGGAACTCTGTGTGACTGCCCAAGCAGCCAGATGTCTTTGTCATTTCTAGAATTTTGGAAGTTGCTTACAATGTACTTCCTGTTCACTTAAGTAATACGAAGACTAGATAGTTTTCCTTGGTTATGATAAAAGGTAAATTAGGAAACTTTTGACTCATAGATAAAATATTTCCTTTAATTTTGCTAAATACAAATAGAATAGATATTGTAACTATATTCTTGCTTGATAACTGTTTTGTTATATGTAATTTTACTATATTAAAATGAAAACCTTTTTAATTAGACAAAAAAGGGGAAGTGCTGTGGGATGTCTTTCTGTACGCTGTGAATATGAGTTGTTCTCACTGGTTGATAACTAAAGCTGTTTGGCCAATGGTGAGGCAGAATAAAGTTAGGCAGTACATTCAAACTGAAGACGGAGATGAAGAAGTGGGGTCAGAGGAGATGCTGCTAGCCATCACCAGGAGAAGCAAGATGTGAGAGAACAGGTCATGCCACAAAACCACATGGCAAAACACAGATGAATAGAAATGGGTTGAATTAAGTTATAAGAGCTAGTTACTAATAAGCCTGAGCCATAGACCATACAGTTTGTAATTAATATAAGCCTCTGTGTGTTTACTTGGTACCAAGCCACTATGTGACCAGGTGGGACACAGGAAAACTTCCTGATACATTGTTTAATCTGTTTTCACTCACTTACTGATCTTGTTCCTCTAAAGCACACCAATACTCCTAAAAATATGAGTCTTTTTCTAGTTAAAGTACCTGTCTAAACCTGTCAAAAACTCAGATCTGGTTTGTGTATTTTTAAAAAATGTTTAAGTAAGTGTGTGTGTGTGTGTGTGTGTGTGTTTGTGTGTGTGTGTGTGTGTGTGTGTGAAAGAAGGTGCCTATGGAGCCCAGAAGGGTCATATTCTCTTGAGTTATAGTTACTGGCATGGCAGGCATTAAGTCACCCAATATGGGTTCTCAGAACTGAACTCTGGTGTAGTGGACAGCTGTTTTCAGGTAACTGCTCTATCTGCCTATGCTTTGAAGTACATGCCCCTGGGGTGTGGCCTCTTGGCGACCTAAGATGCATGTGCCTTGTGGTTTTAGATATGGGCCTGACTCAGGTGGCCGGAACAGCATTCCAGAACACACTACTATTCTGTTCTGTACAGTGAGTTTTTCCCCTTAGTAAATTCCTTTGCCCTTTAAACAGACTCTGGATTTCTCACTATATCCTGGTCCTATGGAAGAGTAGTATGTACCATCTCTCCAACTCCTCTGTATACTGAAGTCAATTTACCTACCATCTATTTCCCAAGCTCCTGATGCTGCTTCATCCACATATATGCAGCATAAAGGCTATTTACCTTCTTTTTATTCAAAAAAAGTCCTGGTGATTGCTTCTGCCCCTATTTCAGGTTAGAATTCCTTCTTCCAAGGAAAACTCTACCCTTAGAATGCCTATCATCCTACAGCTGTATTTCTAGTCAGACTCACTCACTGGCTTTTGTTACAGTCTGTGTATTGCTTCCCCATTCCTGAACCACTACTGAGTCTGCTTTCTATTGGCAATGTCCACTCTTCAGTCCACATCTCTGCCTATAGAAATTCCATCTTTCCAAAAGAACAGATAAAATATTCACCCCATAAAGTATTTCCTAGTTTTAAAACCCTTACACTGAGGTAATCTGAAGTGACTTGTCTCTAATCTGACTACACATTACTCTCTGAAACTTTTTGTTTGTTTGTTTTTGAGACAGGGTTTCTCTGTGTACAGTCCTGGCACTTACTTTGTAGACCAGGCTGGCCTCCAACTCACTGAGATCCACCTGCCTCTGCCTCCCAAGTGTTGGGATTAAAGGCGAGTACAACCACTGCCTGGCTCTCTGAAACTTTTTAAATGCTTCTTAGAAGTCCCTTAGTATGTTCACGTGTCTTACTGCTATTATCAGACAAGAGACTAAGGGTAAGGACAATCATGTCAGTCTTTCCCACGTTTCTTACAGAACCTACTCTAGCGTCTCATGTACTATACAAGATTTTCTCAATTTTTTCTTAAACATAAAAAGCTCATTTAACTGAACAAAGGAATTCTAAAGAGATATCACAACATAAAACCTCACTTCTTATACTACTGTTGCCAAGATTTCAGTTCAGATGGTGAATTAAATACATGAATATATTTACTTCTTGTCCCCAAGTCTTTTGAAAATCAGTCAACTAACTAGACGCACACAATAAAGGAGAAAATACAAACAGGCTTCTCTATAAAAGACAATAAAATTGTAGAACTAAATGAAAGAACAGTGACTTAAGAAGTCACTGCCTTTGTGGTTCACAGAATAAGCATAAAAGAAAAGATCTCCCAGAAGATCTGCCTATCAGAACTTTAGCAAGGTGCTGGACTCAAGGACATGTCCATACCAAAAGCAGACATGAGATGAAGCATTTACCATGTACACTTGACGACCTGAGCTCAATCCCTGGATCCCACGGGATTGAGGAAGGAAATAAGTTATTCCCACTGTCCTCTCATCTCCATACACAAGCACATCCACACCCACACCAAATATGTACACATATAAATAGTAAACTGAAGAAGGGCCAATGCAGGTTATGAAGGCGAATTTCTGTTCAAAGAGCTGTCAATTCACATAAGGGAATACACTGACTGCTCTTGAATTTAGGATTCTGACTCTAACTTGCTAAGCTCTTTTGTCAGTTTCCTCTGCAGCAAAGCCCAATTAGCTGATAGTTCCCACTACACAAGATAGACCAGTTATTTGGTTTTGAAGCCTCATTTCTAAATATAAACATAACCAAGGAAAATCAAACATTCAAAGAAAATCTGCAATGTGAAAAAGGCCATAGAAAGACAATTTACATTCCCAAAGAATGAGATAAACTAAGAAACAAATGGGAAGAACAGCCCTAACCCAGGAAGTAAGTAGCTCAAGGTGGTCTGTGAGGTTACTGCACCCAGAATGGCTTCACTTTTCACCTTACAGTCTTCATCATGAACACTGACAATGACTATATTTTGTGTCATACAGCAACTGTAGGCTGGGAGTGCTGACAGCCTCTGCCCAAGCTTTATGATAATGGCAAAGTCTACTACTAAGGGTTCTGGTTCTGTGTTGAGTCCTCTTCTTGTTCAGTCTCTGTAATGATCTCATCTACACATGGTGTGTTCATCAGACACTTCACCAGTCTCTTCGAATATGCTAAACCCCGTGTAGCCAATCCTGAGTTGTTATTCTGTTTCCATTCTCTCCCCCTAGTTCTAATCTTTAAGCAAGGCCTACTGCTTTTTACCAATCTAAAACCCATTCCTCTCTGTCTCTGTCATCACCCTAGTCCTAGATCATTTATTGCCAGCTCATTTAATAATCATAGGATCCATACCTCCTTTCCTATCTCCTTTCAATACATCTGTAATAGAAACCTCAGAGACTTTTAAGAAATTCAATCTATTTTCTTTCCTACTTGGTAATCCTATTTCTAACAAGGCTCTCTTCATTTTTTATCCTTTTTCTGCTTCAATTCTTAGCTTTCATATTACAATTTAAATAGTCTCCTTGATCATTCATTTTGTGTGTCACTATGCCTGGGACAGTATTTGTTGATTAAAGGCTGTATTGCTTTAGTCAGCATGTCACAGACTGTAAGTTAACCTAAAGACAACTTGATACTAAACATTAGGAGAACAGGAAGTTATTAAAATTCAAATGTTTTAGCCTCCACAATAGTATGATAGTTACTACCTTATTACTTAAGTACTAAACTGCATCAATATAAAACTTAACCATTTCTCCTAGACCTTAAGAGAATGTGTTAGGCAGTGGTGGCGCATGCCTTTAATCCCAGCACTTGGGAGGCAGAGCCAGGCGGAACTCTGTGAGTTCGAGGTCAGCCTGGTCTACAGAGCGAGATCCACGACAGGCACCAAAACAACACAGAGAAACCCAGTCTCGGGGGGGGGGGGGGGGAGATAATGTGTTATCAGCCATTTACTACTAAGTCTTTCAGTAGGTCCTTCAGAGCAGTGTTTAAAATTGAACGGCAGAGGCATTTGGTTGGAATGCTTCCTCACTACACTGGCTGTAGCACTATGTCTTCAGTCTCTCTCTCTCTGAACCAACTCTGGCACAGGCCTCAAAAAACGCCTTACAATAAAGCTATCCTAGTCTGGCTGAGCCTGAATCTACTGAACTTAACACTGTAACAAACGAAAATGGAAAACCAGCCACCTTCCATCCAAGTCACTGCAAATGTTAGTGTGAACCTATATGCTGGCTGCTACACTGACAGAAGAGGGAGCTCTTGAACTGAACTCACCAATCTGTCAAAAACTGCCACCCAAGAGACAAAGGAAACAGAAGGCCTCATCCACAGAAAGCTATTGGATCATGGAAACTAAGAAAGCACCTGTAACTTCCAAAAACACATAGGGTATTCTAATATAACATTCCACATGAAATTAAATGTTCTCACACAAGTGTGTAAGAATATGGAAACATACTCTGAATAAGAAAAATTCAGAACCAAATGATTTCTTGAATGAGAAAGAGTTGACTAGACCCAGAACTCAAAAGCAGAAAAAAAAATCTAAATAGATTATGAAGTGCCCAAAGAAATAGTCATCTTGAAAAAGAAACTAAAAAAAAAAACCAACCAGAAAACTGTCAAATAATTAAAGAGTAAAAAGAGAAAATAAAGTGAAAGATAATATGGTATCATATATTATAGATTTCCTTAACAGAAATTAAAAAGGGGAAGAAAAATTACAATCCGTGAAAAAGCTCTAGAAACAGAAGCCAATTTCTGCATACTGAAATGGTTCAACAGACACCTCAGAAAGTGGACTTTAAATAACAAACTGAGAGGAGCTACCAACATAAAGGATGGCAAAGTAGGAAAGTCTCTAGTCTAAAAAAATGGTATCGTTAGAGCTAAGGAAATGATAAGCTTTGCAAAAGGAATACACAATTCAATGGAGTTGTATTTTCCAGAAATTCATGGACACAAGTGTGACTGTGGAAATCTTAACCACACAAAAAAACCAGGAAATACTTTTTAAGTCTCCCTTCAACCTATTATACACCAAGAATCACCAAACTTTTTAATGTACAGGCACCACATAAAAGAGCAACCATCTTAAAATTACACTATGTGTAAGGAGGTATGGAAACAGTAAAACTCTACTCTCAATAGATGAGATGATATATCAAGAGGACAAAGAGTGAACTGAAGAATAAGAAAATCTGCAGACATGGTAACATCTACTCTCAGCACTCAGGAGTGTGAGGCAGAATGATCATGAGCTCAAGGTGCAGACTGTTTCTGCTAAGGCCCATGCTTAGTTATTGGGAGGTGACAGAAATTTATGTGATACACAGGGTGTAGGGTGTGGTGTTGCACTCCTTTGATTCCAGCACTCAGGAGGCACAGGTAGGCAGATCTCTTAAGTTTGAGGCCAGCCTGATGGACATAGTGAGTTCCAGGACAGTCTAGTTTACACAGTGAGACCTTATCTTAAAAAGGAGTGGGGTGTGAGTGGGAGGCCCTAGGTAGATGAGGCTAGTGTGTGTGTCCATGAAGACAACTGTAGAATACCAGTCCCCTCCCTCCTCTTTACCTTCCCTGTAATGAGGTGAGGCAGTTTGCTTTACCACAAACACTCCCCTGTAAGGCACTGTCTGAACACAGTCACAAAAGCAAAGGAGCCTCCAAAATCAAAATTAGCCCTTTTATAGCTGATTATCTTGTGTGTTGACTATAGTAACAGAAAAACGACTACTCAATCCTGTGGACAGAGTCAAATCCTACAACTGAAAACAAAGGGTACAGAATATTCTCATATGTTCACAGGACAGTTCATAAAATTGATACATACTAAGTTATCAAAAATACCCTAAACATAAATAACTTCTATAGTTTGACATAGTAATCAACATTGTTTGGTCTTAATGCAAACATCCATAATTTACTAAAAGAAACAAAATCCAGGAAGGCCTTTCCATCTGCTCATTTAAAAGCATTTTAATTTGTTAGAGAATGAATTAAACAGTACTTGTTCAAAATGACATTTTAGAACCTATAGGATGTAACAAAACAATGAAACTTTAGAAACAAAATTTTTTGAGACCACCTTCCTTGCAGACATCTAAAAACATTTAAAAATCAATTTTACCATATGTAGTTTTCCAGAAAAATATCAATCACTAAATTTATTCCATTAGAATTATGAAGCTTAATTAAACCAGTTTCTTTCCTAAGGAACTGCCCCTCAACAATACACCAATAACAGACCTATAAACCTGTGTGGAAAGCGAAGATGTCACAGAGATAGTGTTCATCTGAACAACAGAAAAACAACTTTTGTCCTTGGACACAACTCAACATTATTAAGATTCAGTTCTTCCCAAGTTAATTTTTAAGCTTTTACAGGGTTTCAATGAAGTGAATATACACTGTTGAACAATGCTAGTACTTTTTACATCTAAAGGCTAATTAAACCAACAAAGTGGAAGCGGGGGACCAACATGGAATATAAGCAAACAGCAATTTAACTATTGTGAAGGGGTGAAAAAGAAATAATCCAAGTAACTTTTGAGAAAATTACTGTGACTCTATCCTCAGATTAAAGTCAACTAGAAATGAGTCCTGAACTGTGATGGTTCCACGAACACTGAAATTTCATTCAGTGCATCCAAACACTCAAACAGTAAGACACTTCATTCTGAACAGGTTCTTACTCAGCACCACTTGCCCTTGAAAGGAACCAGGGTCTACTGGAGAAACTGCTAACCCAAGGGTGGAATAGAGAAATACAAGATGAAGCTAGAATGTACCAGAAAGCAAAAAGCACTCAAGCCTGGTGGTAACAGATAAAACAAGAACTCCTAAGTCTATATTCACATAGAAATTATGAAGAAAGGCATTTTATTACAGAATTCTAACTAATAAATACTGAAGGAATAATTAAGAAAAATCACTACCTTCACAAGCTTGGCAGGAACCATTCCAACGAAATCATCACTGAATGCCATAACTAGTATTTGGTAATTTAAGGAATTCTATTTCTCTGCAAAAATACTCTACTTTTTTGGAGATTGAACCCAGGGCCTTCTGTTATCTAGAAAGCACTCTAACTGCTGAGCACATGTCAGCCCATTATGAGGTAGGTGCTCACTGTTCAAAGGTGACTCTAACCAATCTCAGACAAGTTCTCAATATCAGGAATGGGACACACTGACATAATATACTCCAAGTATGACACATTGAGAAGACATAGCACTTTTTATTTTTGGTATTCCTCCTAAAACGTGTAACCTTAACCTAGTCATCGGGAAATATAAACCAACTCAAAGTGAGAAACATTTTATAAACTAATTGGACTTCACCCTTCAAAAAAAAATTAAGATGGGAGGAGACTAAGGCCTCCAGGAGTGGGGAATGCCTGGAATACCAGCATTGGGAGTCATGAATTCCAGGTAAGCCCAAGTAACACACATGACCAGCAACATGTGATCCAGGACTGAACTCGAGATACTGTTTGATATAAAATAAAAGACACCACAAAAGAACTGGCAGCCTATGAACTTCAGCTTAGGTAACAGTACTGTGTGTCAATGGCAATATTCTGACTTTGGTATCTGTACTATTGTAAGAGAGTATTATTCTAAGGAAATATTGGTGTACCTAGACACAAAGCAGCAGGGTGGCTTCTTTTACTCTCAAGTGGCTTAGAAAAAGTGTGTATGTATTTAGAGACAAATTATAATGAAAATATGTAAGGAAGCCAAGAGAGTATTATGCTTATTTTTATTAATTTTTAATTTTTCAGTAAATCTAGGATTATTTCAAGAAAACATTTTGCCAACTTAATTCACTTATGTATCACTTTGTATAAATTATATACATATGATAAAAACAATTTAATAAAAATTAAAAATAAAGTCTAAATAAATTAAAAAGCATTCTTTCATCAGTAGACAAATTCTAATTGGTAAATAATTATCAGTTTATTTGACAAGTTTTTTGCTGTTGTTCTTAGTATAAAGGAGTAATGTATCTTTCCATCAATTATTGTATGCTAAAAAACACAATATTAAAAACAATATCTAAAAATAAGTTTCCCCAGGCCAGAGAGCTAGCTTAGTGGTAAAGAGCACCTGAAGAGGCCCTGGGTTTGGTTCCCAGCAACAGAGGATCTGACACCCTCATCTGGTCTCCAGATCACCAGGAACTCATGTGGTGTATATAAAGGTAAACACTCATACATGTAAAAACCATTTTTACAAGTTTACAAGGTTTAACTGAAAAGTGATTCACAAAAGGCAAAACAAAACAATTCAAAAGTCACAAACCTAAAACCTAGTCCAAGTCTATTTTCTCAGAATATAGTTCAGAAAGAAACCAACATTAGTGAATTACAAAATCATTATCAATACCTTGTGTTGCTAGAATAGTCCCACATGGCCACATCTAGGAGACTTCTAACCCAGGTCTTAGAGGGCTCCTTGAGGAATTTTTGCTGGTAGATTCCCACTACAAGGTCCTCTACAGTAAGAAGTTCTAGATCTTGCCTGATTTCTTCCATTAGTAAATAGAAAAATATAATTAGTGAATTTGGGCACACAGAACACACATGTCAAAATGAAAGCAGAGACTACACTTTCTGCGTGACCTAGATTCTGCTCACCTGATGCCCGCTCCATACGCTTCAAACACCAGTTGACTCTGGCTCTATCATCAGACTGCAGAGGGAAAAATCATTACTTGCATTTTCTTCTTTTTTGAATTATTTTAATTAACATTGTCCTTTCAAATTTGGGTGTGTGTAGGAAAGACACACACTAATTGAAAATTATCTAAAAATAACACACATTAAAAAACATTACTGCTATGACTAACTGGATGGAGATATAATATATATTAATAGTTTATGAAAAGCAAGTGAGATTTGGGGTAGACCAATGATGAAGTCAATGTTCAGAGCATGTGATCTGGTCATGGTAGTATTTATAATATGCAACAAGTTTAGGACCCATTCTTCACTACTATTCTGGAGAATTTAGATAAAGCAAAAAGTCTTTTCAAAACATCAAAAAAAAAAAAAGAGGGTTAAGTGAATGAACATCCATGCATTGGGCTAAAAAGATACTGCAGGTATTTCAGGAGGAATTTGAAGAAAATACTATTGTTCAGCTTTTGTTGCCTCCAAAATTAGTAACGTAAAGGTCATACTACTTGCACAGAAATCAATTCAGAATGAACATGTTTTAAAAACACATAACTAACACAAAACTGAAATTCTTTTCAATTCTTCTGGTGTCTAATTGGCTATTTAAAAAACTTCTTACTAGATATTACCTTGCAGTAAATAGGTGGCCAGTTCCCTGGGTTTGGATGGATAAATTTATAAAGGTTTTGTAACACAGTTGCTTGGTCATGCCCGAATTCAAAGTTTGAAATAGGAATCTTGTGACTAGAATCACCTGAGGGAAATAAAGAGGTAGAAGTTCAACCACTGAGCAAGGCAAGTATTATCAGTTTGGGAACAGGAATAAAAAGGAGAGCAGTGTGTAATTTACAATATGCGCTTGTACCAAGCCTGGTTCTCGTTCGGTACTTTACATACTTAAACCCAGAACCTTATGGAGGTGAGAAATACATACATAAATTAAGAAGAGACTACAGAGACTCCCCAGAAAGTAACAGTTAATGAACAATGAAGTCATTACTGAACCCATGTTTCTTAATGACCAAGTCTACAGTGTTTGAATTGTTCCTGTGATGCCTTTCAAAAATGTTTTGTTAAATAAGGCTAGAGGGCTTCATGGTAGCAATGATTTGTGTGTGTGTTTGTGTGTGTGTGTGTGTGTATGTGTATGCATGTTTGCCTGAATGGGGGGTGCAAAAGCATGTGTATATATGTGCACGTGGAGTCCTGAGTGCTATCAGGAATCATCCTTGATCTCTTTCATTTTATTCATTGCGGCAGGTCTTCAATCAAACTCAGAGCTTGCTGGTATGACTAGTCTCTGGGGATCTGTTGTCTCTGCCTGAGGCTGGAACTACAGGCACTAGGCATTTAGGTAGGTTCTGGATATCTGAACTCTGGCCTCATACTTGTTCAGCAAGCACTTTAAGCAGTGAGTAAATTGCTCTGGCCTCCGTTTTCATTAAAAGAAATATTACTCTGTGCGCGTGCATGTAGAGTTCAGAGGACAACCTCCAGGAGTTGATTCCTCACCATGTGGGTTCCAGGATTAAACTCAAGTATTCTGGCTTAGCAGCAAGTACGATTATCCCCCAAACCATAGTGCTGGCCCATGACTGATTTTTAAAAATGAGAATGGGGCTAGAGAGATGGTTCAGTAGTTAGAAGCACTGGCTGCTTTTCCAGAGGACCCAGCTCTAATATCATCCATACAGTGCCTAATAACCATTTGTAACTCCAGTTCCAGGGGACCCAGCCCCCTACTTCGGGCCTCAATGGATACCCATACACATTAAAAATAATCTTTTTTTTAAAAAAAACAATATGAAGAACTCCACACCTCCAGGAAATAAAAAGGACCAAGCAATTCAGATGAACCCTCCCACAACAAAATAAGTGACCTTGAAGATACTGGCAGTACAAACATGTCCAGCAGTCAAGACTTACTGATACAGGAGCAGGAAGTTAGGAAATTTTAAAGGCTAGTTTTAGATCACTTGTCAATTCTAGAAACAGCTAAATGTTTGAGCAAAGTGCTTTTAGAACCTATGATTACAATTTCTAAGTCTACTAAGTGCCTCAAAAAAGCAAATATACCTCTGTGACTAAGTTACTCTGAAATTCCTTCTTTTCAAACACTCTGAAAAAGCAGGTACAGAGACAGAAGGGGAACCAAAATGAAATTCACAGAAAGGTACCCAAAAGTTTCTTTGGTGTGGAAGTTACTAGGCACAGATTTAAAAAGAAAAAAAAAAAACTATGTTCACATTTGAACAAAATTCACATCAAATTATGAATTTTGGCATAAAATTGCAAACTATAAAAAAGATGAAGAAGTTCAGCTTTGCATAATGATAGAGGAAAGCTCACTAAATAGAATGTCTACTTCAAAGTGCTACAGAGAACAATGCAGTGAGGACTTAGGAGTCTGGAATCTTGGAAAGGAATAAATACCGGAAAGCTGAGGAAGGAAAGATTTAAAGGCTCAGACACTAGACAGAATTCTTAGCAGACTCATTAAAAATTTAAAATATTTTCTGTTACTACTATATAAATAAAACGTTAAGCATAGTGGTACATATTGTTAGTCTCAGCACTTGGGAAGTTGAGGCAGGAAGACCAGAAACTCAAGGGCATCTCTACACAGAGTCTGAGGCCAGACTGGGTTACAAGAGACCCTATATAAAAATATTAATCAAATCTATTTTCTGACTTCCACCACTTAATGCTACAAATTCTATGTATAATCATTTGGCAGTAATCTGTCTATCTCTCTTTTCATTAAAGAACTGAGATGGCTTAGTCCTTGTAAAGTTCAAAGCGTAATTTAAATTACCTCAATCCTTGACCATGCGTTAAGGTAATCTTAGATGCCTCATGACTCCAGTTTTCCACCAGACACAACCATAAACATTCTCTGGATAAGAATAATATGATAACTCACACACACACAATGCATGGGAGGTATGTATCTAATAAACATGATAACCAAGAAACTATGAAAACAGAGCAACAAAGATAATTGTAATAGGATTCCTGACACAAGACTGTAAAATAACTAGGCCTCTTCTGTTCAAAGAAATACTTATTTATACTTTCTGCACACCCAGAAACCAAATTTAAAAGTAATGAAAACATATCACCCAACCCATTTTCCCTCATCTTTCATTATAGCAAATAACCTTGACAACCAAATCAGACAATGTCAACAGCAACATAAATGCACAGACCCTAAGACAATCACGAGCAAGCCAAAATCAACAATTAGGAGACTTATGGTTACCATGTTGAGTTTGTTCTAGAGTGCAAAAATAGTTTAACATTGGTAAATCACCATACAAATAAAATATTGGAGATTTCAAAAGAGCATCTTTATTAAAACATTCAACTGTCATCCATAACCAAGTTGGAAACAGAAGAAAGTTGTTCACTCTGATAGTGTGCACGGCAAAAATAAGGGCAGTCAGGGAAGAGGAAATTATAGCAAATAACCTGTTGGTAAAAAACTGGAAACTAGAGATCCAAGTCTGTAAGACGAATTGCTAAACAGTCTTATTAATAAAAAACCCGAAGCCAGATATTGGGGTGAAAACTAAGAGATCAGAGGAACAGGACAAACCACAGCCAACCTCACCTTACCAACTCCTCAGCCTCCAGAGAGAGCTACTTCCTGTATACTCATGCCTATATCCTTTCTGTGCCCTGCCATCTCACTTCCTCTCTCTGCCCAGCTACATCACTTCTTCTTTCTGCCCAGCTCCATCACTTCCTGTCTGTCTGTACAGACCTCCAGACGTCTATGGTTAACTAGTGCTGGGAATTAAAGGCATGTGCCACCACACCTGGCTCTGTTCCCAGTGTGGCCTTGAATTCGCAGAGATCTGGATGAATCCCTGCCTCCTGAATGCTAGGATTAAAAGCGTGTGGTACCATTGCCTAACTTCTTTGTTTAATATAGTGGCTGACTTTTTCCTCTGATCTCTATGCAAGCTTTATTTAGTAGAACACAAATAAAGTATCACCACACAAGCCTTCATACAACACAAACCAAGTAAACAACCAGAAGACACAATTCAAAACAGTACTTACAAGACAACAAAAAGGTAGCATGGTGATGTAGGCACTCAGGAGGCAAAGGCACGAGGACTGCCCCAAATATGATGAAAGCCTGTTCTAAATAAGAAACTCTAGGCCAGCCAAGGTGATAGCCCCATCTCAAAAAATAAAATAAAATGAACAAAAGCTATTAAGATCCTTAACAACAACTTTATTAAAGAAAGTATAGACCTGAAGAAACAAGATGTTCCATTTTCACAGATGGAAAGGCAACATTATGAAGGTTATCTATTTTCTCCAAAACAACCTAAATATTTACAAGTGGTCCCAAATCTATCAACAAGGTTTTTTTTAGTAAAGTATGAAAAATTGATTCCAAATTGTGGATGAAAATTGGGGTCAAAAATAGCTATGATATTACAGAACAAGGGAGCTTTCTAAAGATTTTCAAACTATTATGCTTAATTAATAATATGATAGTCAAGCCACTCCCACCCCCCCAAAAAAAAAACCAAAACCAAAATCCTAGTAGACTAATAAAGAAACCAAGTAGAAGTATGATCTGACCTAACAGATACTACATATCAGGGAAAAATAGGTTATTCAATGAATGATAACAAGACAACTGGCTGTCTTCAGGAGAAAACAATGAAATTAAATTGTCATCTCACAGCATACACAAGTCAATTCCAGCTGGAATAAGCACCGGATACAAAAAAATAAACTTCGCAAATTTTAGAAGAAAACAGGAGACTCCCCTTCAGGTAGCAAAGAGCTCTTAAGACACAAAGATTCACAGTTTAAAAAAAAAATTGTCTGACTTGCTAAATGAAAGCCCATCACTTGTGCTTATTAAAAGGCCCCACACAGGGCTAGAGATGTAGCTCAGTATATTACAGAACTGATAGAGTACTTGCTTGGCATGCACAAGACCTAGGGTTCAGTACCCAGTATTCAAACTTGAGACCTCATATAGAGTGAACAACCCAAGACTCAAGCTGAGAGAAGCCATAATGTAAGAATTAACAGTTAAGTTCTATAATAAACACATATAATGTAAGAAAAATAAGTAGAAAATGAGTAAAAGATAATGTACTTAAAATATAAATACATGTGTATAAAATCAAAAAACTTAACATATACATAGTAAAATTATTCAGAAAAGATAATGACTAACACAAAATTCAGAACCCTTCTCTGATACAGAACCAGGAAGGGGAGGGGAGGGGGAGGGGGAGGAGAAGGGAAGGAAGAGGAGAGAAGAGAGGAGAGGAGAAGGTGAAGAGAAGGGGAGGAGAAGGGGAGGGAGAGGAGAGAGGGAGAGGGAGGGAGAAAGAGGGAGGGAGGGGGAAGGAGAGGGAGAGGGAGAGGGAGAGAGGGAGGAAGGGAGGGGGAGGGAGAGACTGCCAGTGGTGCTGGCGATATGCTGTTTTCAGCTGACTGACTGGTGGGTATACTGCTGTTCATTAATATTCTATGGAGTAAGTCAGTGCTACAGTCTTTGTATTTAATACATTTGAAAAGCCAATGGACCTTTCATATAGAAAGCTGCAATCAGGATTCAAAGCTTTGCTTCTTTTAAAGCAGAACTTCTCTAAAGAAAAACCATTAACCAGTGAAATGAACAGAAGTCGAGCTCTTCTGGCTCAAGCGAGGAAGGAGAGTCAAGACCTCTTAGTCCCAAAGCTTACACAGAAGCTGAAGCACCTTTTTGTAGGAACCTAAGTGGGAAAGGAGTCGCCACCGGATTCCATAATAAAATGTCTTCCAATCCTGAAATTCTTCACTACTCTAACATGATAAACGATAATGCCCACCCATGAAGCAGTCACTTGATTTCACAGTACCTGAAACATCATGCAGCACAATGTCTTTGAGAGGTATTTTTTTACTTAGGGAGGAGGTACATGTGGGTCCTGGGGACCGAACTCAGGCCGTCAGGTTTGGTGGCAATCACTTTTACCCACTGAGCCATGTCACTAGCTCTGAGAAATCTATGTGCACATCCACTGGCTACTGCTTCAACGGAGCACATCAATATGTCAGTTTGGCTTGGTACATTAGTCTACGAACCCTGGTCTTCTCCAAATCAGTGCAATTACATCAGCACGGGCATTTTTAGGTACTATGTCAACACAGCTGTCACTCTAACCATCATTTATCTTATTTAATTGGCAGATTTCCCAGGGTTATTTAATTGGCAACTTAAGACATGCTTAAATTGGCAAGCTCCAAACATTTTAAGTTTGTCTGAATGGGAAACACTATCCTGTTTCAATTAGCTGGAATAATAAATTAAGAAGTCATTCCCAGCTGTGGATGCAGCTCAACAGGAGGGCCTTTGCCTAGCTGAACAAGGACTTGCCTAGGTTTGATCCTCAACATGAGACAAAAGAAATGTTTCTGGCCTATAGTAAGATATAGATAGGATAAGACAGCTTTTAAGGAAGGAAGGATACTTTGTGTTCATTTCTTTAATGAGAAATACTGCAAAAACATGCAATAAAATATTTAAAGGTTTTATCAGCATCAAGCTAGCAAAGAAATGGTAAGCCAGTGACACTCAACGAGTGAGTGACACACAGCAGGAAGACAATGCATTCGCTCAAATGATGAACCAACCAAAACCATCTCTTCAAGTGCAAACATGAAAATTAAATCAGAAACTAGGTTTCATAAAATTTGTGTTGGGGAATCTTGGTTTGTTGAGTTTTGAGAAAGTCTTGCCCTGTGGCATAGCCTGGCAATGAACTCTATAGCCGATGATACAAACTGTGGCTGATTCTCCTGCCTTAAGTCTTCCAAACTCTAGAATTAGAAGCACAAGCTAATGTACCTGGCTCCATTTCTGGTTCTTAAAAGATTTACCCTCTGATCTGCACACGTGCATGGTGCATCATAAAAGTTACATATGCCTGATACAGTAGGCCTGACAAACATTTCTAATCCTTCTAATAGGCTAGTTGGCCACATTTTTACGTTAAATTGTACATGCAGGAATTAAATGGTCCCTTAAGCAATATACTGAATTAATCTCAATTTAATATAAAACTATCATGATTTTCACTTTAATCAAATAGGAAACTTCTGAAAATTCTTTCTGTAAGAGTTTAGCTCCAATCTTAGGTAAATTTAGTCAGAGTCAAGTTTTTTGGTTACAAAATACTTAAAAGCCTGATTTCCTCACCCCAAACTCAAAACTGTTCCACTCTGAACTCATTTTTGAAGCATAAATTCTAAAAATTTTTTTAAAATAGACATTGCTCATAAATGGGTCTAAGTTTAGAGAATCTGAAACTTCCCATGATTTTCCATAGTGCCTGGCCACTATACCAACAGCTGACCTTAGAACTCCATGGATATGTAGCAATAAGAAAGTAAAATCTTACTTCCTTAGAATATAAAGAGTTCATACATACACACAAGTCAGTCAAGTTTTAAAAGTTTGGGGCTGGGGGTCCACTCTGCGGCAGGCAGAGTGGCTACCTAGCATGTGTGAGGCCCCAGTTTACCCCCAGTAGCAGGAGTGTGCATGTGTAGGTCTAAGTTTGTTTAAAGATCATTCCACCTGCCATTCCCTGCAGCTTACATCTTCTAAGTTAAAAGAGTTAGTCTTAATGGGCTGCACACACTCAGTCCCTCTTATCCCAGTTCCTTTATACTTACTTGCAGCCTGGCAATGGAATCGAAATCCTCGTGGAATTTCACCTACAACACAAAGTGTTTAATTGAGAAGCAGAAATCTGGAAGTTCTCTTACTTGTGCTACAGTAATACTTCATAGGACAACCAAGTTTCAATGTGGGTAATCTTTATTACTTTAAAATATAAGATTAAAACTTCATAGTGTCCTTTTTTTCTGTCATTTCCTTTTGTCTTGGTGGTTGTTTAAATCAAAGGCATGATGACTAAAATAATTTTTATGTATTTACCAAACCACTTTTCACAGCAAGTTGCTGCTCGCAGGGAAATTATACTAGAGAAAAAATATTCATGCAGAAGGGGTCCATGAAGGGCTTTGGGAGTGGTGAAGCCCATCATACTGCAAGCATATACTAATTTTTCAGAATGAAGGAAAAAATCTTAAAATTTTATCTTTTCAGTGTTTCATAATCCACACACACCACAAAATGTAAAAAACGTATGACTTGTCCTAAGCAACAATGTCCACAAGCATAAGATAATTAGCTTTGCTGTCCTCTGAGAATGAAGATGTCCAAATTAATTTTAGAGTTCTTTCCTATCTTGATACACTTCCCTGTTTGACTTCAAGGATATGGTGGTTTCCTTAACTGCTCTCTGTCCTCTAGGGAACTGAACTGATAGGACATTTTTATAACTATCTGCTTTTTATTTGTTTGCTTTTTTTTTTTTTTTTGAGACAGGGTATCAATGTAGCCTAATCTTCTTGCCTCAGCCTTCTTCCTGAATGAGTGCTGGGATCACAGGCTTGAGTCTCCCCTGGGCTACTTTGCTTTTCAGTGGGGGTAGAATAGCGGGAAGGAGATGGCTAAGGATGTTTAGAGAGCTGGGATACCTCCATACTGTTTCAATAGTTTCTATAGACACTTTACAAATGATTAACTGGTTCAGAAAAAGGTTTTCTCAAGGTTACAAAGCTGTATCAGCTTCAAACTAAAGATTACTAAGGTGAAGGATGGGAAATTGAAAGAAAAGAACAAGGCATAAAACAGAAAAATTCCAGAATGTAAGGCCATGGGCAAACAAATAGGCTGTGAATTTTTGAGGTGCTCTATCCTCTGAATTCTAGTGTTTACTGAAGAAGAAAAGCTTCAATCAACCAGCCACAACACCTAGTTCCTAATAGTTTGACACTTGGGTATTATGTCTACGTACATTTTAAGAACACAGCTGTATGTATGTCAGCTTTTAAGAAAATGACTACTAATAAATGAAGTCAGTTTAAAAAATCATATACTTTTAGGATGTATCAAATACTGGCTGCTTACCTGGATGGATAAAGCTGTGGAAATCTGCTATAATACCTTCCTGGAGGGAGTATTTAACACAGCCAATTTCACAAGGGAGGAAGCGCTGTTCACAATGAGGAGGTAGCTCACCATGGCTAAAAATGTTCAGAAAATAAAAAATGCCTCCAAGGAGAGCTGAAAAACGAAGCAAAACAAAACTCAAGACTGTTAGCACTACTTTTGTACAGGTATATGTTCCTGTATTTCTTAGTGAATTATAAAAGAGAAAACTCAATTATACCAAATAAAAATTTTACAATCACATTTATAAAGAATTTAAGAAGTAACCATTCTTTATATAAAGCAACAAAATTATTCAGTCTTGCCTCTACATAATGAAGCTATAGAGTAGTGCTGAATTTCAGCAATGACATAATAAAAGTTGTGACATACATGATACAAATAGAAAGGCTTGGGAAATAAAGTTAAGCAGAACAAGTGAAGTAAAACTAGCTATGGAAAATTTAGTTCTCTGTTTTTATACTTTTGAGAATATATAGAGGACCACCTGTAATACCAGAGAACTATGTGGGAGTAGTACTTCTACTGAAGACTAAAAAAAGTTTAGGTGAAAAGTTTGTGTTAAAGGCAGAACACAATAAAAGCAGCCAGGAGCAGCAGCAAAGGCCTTTATTAGCTATGTCCCCTTCTAGAGTAGTGCAATAATTCATCCTTGCTTCATGCCTGCCCACCCCAGGATATTGTAAAATTCTTTATTCCTTTTTTTTTTTTTTTTTTTTTTTTTTTTTGAGACAGAGTTTCTCTGTGTAGCCCTGGCTGTCCTGGAACTCACTCTGTAGACAGGCTGGCCTCCAACTCACAGTTATCCTCCTGCCTCTGTCTCCTGGGATTAAAGGCATGTGCCACCACACCTGGCCAAAATTTTTTATTTTTAATTGGCAGATAATAACAGTACATCTTTATGGATTATCATGGGGATTCAATAAATTTATAAATTGTGAGATGATTAAATCAAACTGGTTAGCATATCTATCAATCTTCACTCTCTTATGCTTGTTCAAAATTTAAAATCTACTCTCTTACCAGGCTGTGTAATAGGTCAAAAGCCTTATTCTTCCTACCTACCTCTATAACCTAAAGAAGAATTATGTTTAATAATGAATGAAGTGGCAGAAACCAAGAGAGACTGTTACAAAAAACTTTCCAATACTATTTCAACAAATGCAAATTAGTTCACCCTGCATAACACTAGTGCTATAATATTTAAATCCTTATAGTCAATTATTTTGAAATATAAGATCAAAATGAATAAAACATATTTTGGGAGTGGGATGCACAGGTATGTCCTTGAGTGAGGTGGTCAAAGGTCAATCTCTAGCGTCATTCCATGTTTGTTTGAGGTAGGACTTGAGGCTTGCCCAGTTAGGCTAGGCTGGCTAGTCATCCTACCGTCCGCCCCCACCCAGCACCATCATGCCTCACTTTTTATATGGGTGCTGGTCCTCATGCTTGCACAGCAAATACTTTATTGACCAAGCCATCTTCCCCCACCATAAGAAGACTTTTTTATTGCCCAATATGCCATCCAAATTCAAGCATAACATTTTAGGAATACTCTACCTTGATCACTTTTTATAGACAAATTTGACATATCAGGGGGAGAAACACTTGGTTTTGGTACAAGCATGCCTGGTCTCCTCAGTGGCGTGGATATGAATTTCTGAAAGAGAATTGCCAATCAAATACTTTTAAACAGAGCTACCGCTGGATACTTCACTGCATATATTTACAAAGTAACTTCCAATGACCCGTGGACTGCTTCTGCATTCTCTCACCATCAATGAAAAGAACGTCCATGGCAGACAAGAGCCAGTCTGTAAATACGATGACGAAGAAGGCCAGTGGTAAATAAACTATAGTGGAGAGTCATTTGTGCACCACTGATCATCTCATTTCCTCGAGGCACTTACAACCAAAAGCCAGGCTAGCAGTCAAAGGATTATTTTTGAAAGAAAATCAACCTAAACCTCCAATCCTGTAATATTGTTTGGTTTTCACTTAAAGGTAAAAACCAGAACACAATGTGCCTCCAACTGTCACAACACACACAAACACACTATACTTAAGTTCTGAGGAGAAATTTTTTACAGTTATTTTTATTTTCTTTTTTTATGTATACAGGTGTTTGCCTGCATATATGTGTGTTACATGTGTGCAGCACCAGTGGAGGCCAGAGGAGGGCATCAGAATCGCCTGGAACTGGAATTATAGAAGATTATGAGCCACCATGTGGGTGCTGGGACTTGAACCTGGGTCCTTTGTAAGAGTTAGCCAGTGCTCCTAATTACTGAGCCATTTCTAGCCCCTTGAGGAGAAATGTTTTGGAAGAAATTATAATGACAAGAAAAATCAAAGTTCACAAGCATAAAACATCACATATCTACCTGACTTAAGGTACCAACTTAAAACAAAAATCTACCATATTAAAAAAATAATCCAAACTTTTGAGTTTCAACCCAGTGCCAACAGCTGAAGAATGAAACTTCAGTATGTACAGACAGAAGAGAACAACACGAGGGAGAAGAAAAAGATCTCCATCAATTACCTTGTACTTTCTGCACAGAAATGAGCAGGAAAACAAGGTCTGTTTAGTACTTCACTACACTTTCCTGTCCGTAGGATCTACAAATGTTAACCTGGGTCCTCCAAGTCTTGTTATTCAAATTATTTAAAGCACAGGAACGGGCTTGCTTCTAGGAATCGTTTAAAAATGAAACTCAACTATTTCTAAGTACGCCAAAGTGCTTTAAAAGCCGTCTAACCGTTAAGAACTGAAAGGGACTCTGGGAGGACATTTAGCGTAAGCCCTAAACACCATGTGACCTGGGGTTTTCTGCAGGGTCTGGAAGCTTCCCGACGGTTCTCGTGCTCCACCGTGGCTGGGGGCCCAGGGGCGGGCAGGCGGGTGAACAGGACGGGGGCTCCCCCCCCCTTACCTGCTTCTCTGAAGGCCCCGAATCCTTTCCCTGGGCTGCTCTCCATTCTCGAGCCATTTCTGAGTACTTCTCCTTCTCATCCTCCCTGAGGAGCTTGGGGAGAAGAGGGAGACAGGAGAGGGAGGCGGTGAGGCGTCCGTTCCACGCCCCGGTTCTGGAAGGTTCTGTCGGTTGGTCCGGCGCAGGGGAAGGGCCCCCACGCCCGTCCCCTCCCTCCCTCCACTGAAGGCCCGCAGCCCGGGTCCCCTCCGCGCCCTCCCCGCTGCCCAACTGCCCGCAGCAGCCTCACCGCCCAGTCGGCCGAGCAGTAGGGGATGGCGTCCGCCACTCGGGCCACCGGCAGGCCTCGCCGGCGCAGTTCGGGAATCTTCTCCTGCACGAAGAAATAGTAGGCATTGCGGCTGGCCCTGCGGTTGGGCATGGCGTCGTCGGGCCTCGACGCCCTCCAGAGACACAGCAAGCAGCCGGCGCCCTCGCCGGGCTCCCGCCCTTAGTAACCGAGCTGGGCGCCTGCGCGCGCGCTCCTGCCCTGCGCCTGGCCAATCAGGGCGCAGCGCGCAGCCGCATTGGGCTCCCCCGTTGGTGGGGGGAGAAAAACAGCCTGAAACGGGAAGGTTCCACCTCATGCGGAGGCCGAGGGGGCGGGGAGGAGGGAGGAGTCGGGCGCAGGTGGGGAGCGTTGCGATTGGCTGGCTGGCATGCCTGGTAGGCGGGGGTTGTCACGTGGAAGGCCTGGCGCCTTTTCTGTATATTGTTGCGTAATGTGTCCAGTTGGTAGGCGGAGGACTCGCGGGTGCTGTCGGTTCCCAAGTGTTTGACAGCTAGAAATAGCGAGTGTGTGCAAAGCCCAGGGGGAAAACGTGGGCTCACTAGGGTGTTTTCAAGACGGTAACAACAAACCCAACATATTTGAAAACTTCTGTTATTTGTTAGCATTTGGGGAGCTGAGGATGGAACCAGAGCCTCCAACAAGCTAGGAGACCACTGAGCTATGTTCTCAACCCTTCCCTCAATTTTTAAAGTGAAGTATACAATTAGTCATAAGAAAGAAACACAAGCTGGGCATGGAGGTGCACACCTTTAATCCCAGCACTCGGGTGGCAGAGGCAGAGGCAGGTGGATCTCTGTGAGTTTGAGGCCAGCCTGATCTATAGAGCGAGTTCCAGGACAGAGAAACCCTGTTTCAAAAAAACAAAACAAAACAAAACAAAACAAAACAAAACCAACAAAACAACAACAAACAAAACCACAAGCACTGAGATTTCAAATAATGTCCGTAAATAAAGTTTTATAGGCTTTCTCATAAGGGCTGAGTAATTTCTTTTTCATCAATTTTATTACGAGGTGGCATTTTGGGAGTTATTATGAAGTGTTTTTTTTGTTTTTTGTTTTTTGTTTTTTCTCATCTTGTGTACCTAGTTACTGCTGAATCAAGGTTGAGCCTGTGCATTTAGTAATACTGAATTCTCATACTGGTTCAAATTAGTGCTTGCTAATTCACTTGGGTTTTCTCCTATTTCCCAATGAAATTCCTTTGTCTATTCAGTTTACTAAGTCTGTGTATAAGTAGAGTATGTTTTTTAGAAAAGGCAGTTCAAAATTCATTTAAAAAATTGCATCTTTTCAGATAACCACATTTTATTATTTGTTTGTTTACTTTTACATCCTGTCCACAGGCAATTTACCCTCTCTCCTCTCCTCCCAGTCACTCCCTACCCCCCTTTCTGTTTCTATTCAGAAAAGGGCAGGCCTCCCATGGATATCAACAAAACATGGTATATCAAGTTGCAGTACGACTAAGCACCTCCCCTCATATTAAGGCTGGACAAGGCAATCCAGTAGGAGGAAAAGGGCCCCCAAAGCTGGCAAAGAGACAGCCCCTGTTCCCACTGTTAGGAGTCCCACAAGAAGACCAAGCTACACAACTGTAACATATATGCAGAGGGACTAGTTTGATCCCATGCAGGCTCCCTGGTTGTGGGTTCAGTCTCTGTGAGCCCCTGTGAACCTAGGTTAATTGATTCTGTGGTTTTTCTTGTGTTGTTGACCCCTCTGGGCTCCTACAATTCTTCCCTTTCTCCAACAGGATTCCCTGAGCTCCTCCTAATGTTTGGCTGTGGGTCTCTGTGTCTATTTTCATCAGTCAGTAGCTGGATGAAGCCTCTCTGGTGACAACTGGGCTAGGCACCGATCTGTGAGTATAGCAGAATATCACTAAGCACCACTACATTGACTTTTTTTTTCCCAGTTGTGTTTGGTTCTATCCTAGGTCTCTGAGCTGTCCAGCCTCTGGGTCCTGGCACTCCAGGCTGTGTCAGGGGTGGGTTCCCTCTTGTAGCATGGGTCTCAGGCTGGACCAGTCATTGATTGGCTAGGCACTCCCACATTTTCTGCACCACCTTTACCCCAGCACATCTTGTAGGCAGGGCAGATTGTAGGTGGAGGTTATATGGCTGGGTTGGTATTCTAATCCCTCCACTGGAAGTCTTGTCTGGTTATAGTAGATGGTCAGTTCAGGCTACATATCCCCTATTGCTGGGAGTCTTATCTGAGGTCACCCTTGTAGATTCCTGGGAATTTCCCTTGCACTAGGTTTCTACCTGATCTGGAAATGTCCCCTCTTTTCCAGTCTTCTCTTTCAGTACCCCCATGCTCCCCACCTGATCCCTAATGTTCCCATTCCCACTTGCCCCAGTCCATACATGAGATCTCTTCTATTTCCCCTTCCCAGAGAGATCCAAGCGTTCCCCCTTGAGCCCTCTTTGTTACTTAGCTTCTCTGGGTTTGTGGATTATAGCATGGTTATCCCTTACTTTACAGCTAATATCTACTTATAAGTGAGTATATACCATGATTGTCTTTCTGGGTCTGAGTTATCTCACCCAGGATGATTTTTCTAGTTCTATCCATTTGCCCTCGAATTTCATGATGTCATTGTTTTTTAACAGCTTTTTTTAATCTAAAAATTATGTAAAATTACTGTTTTTAACAGTATTTTTACATAATACTCTATTATGTAAATGTACCATATTTTCTTTATCCATTCATCAGTTGAGGGGCATCTAGATTGTTTCTAGGTTCTGGCTATTATGAATAAAGATGCTATGAACATAGTCAAGCAAGTGTCCTTGTCATGTGTTTGAGTATGCTTTGGGTATATGCCTAAGAGTGGTATAGCTGGGTCTTGAGGTGGATTGAATCCCAATTTTCTGAGAAACTGCATGTTGATTTCCAAAGTACTTGTATAAGTTTGTACTTCCACCAGCAGTGGAAGAGTGTTCCCCTTGCTCCACATCCTTTCTGGCATGAGCTGTTGTTGGAGCCCACTAGGTTTCCTAGTGCTTGTACCCATCAGGACTGTATAAGAGGTTGATTGGACCATGGGCCTGGGTACCAGGTAACTGTAACTAGCAAGGGGAGGCCTTTTACTCCATCCTTTGGCGTTGTTATAAATAGACCTTAGGAATAAAGTTCTGGGCTGGTGAATAAGGATCCAGACCCACCCGAGTCTATCCTGTGCTTTCTCTCTGTTTCTTTACTTTCTATTTCTAACTAAGTCTCTTATCCCTCAATCCTCAAGAGTTCCTAGGGTAAATAAGTGTGAGGGCTATCACTTGTGTTTTTGATCTTAGCCATTCTGACAGGTGTAAGATGGAATCTCAGAGTTGTTTTGATTTGCATTTCCCTGATGGCTAAGGATCAGTGTTGAACATTTCTTTAAGTGTTCCTCACCATTTAAGATTCTTCTGTTGAGAATTCTCTGTTTAGATCTGCACTCCAGTTTTTAATTGCATCACTTGGTTTTTGATCTAGTTTCTTGAGTTCTTTATATATTTTTTGGAAATCAGCCCTTTGTCGGATGTAGAGTTGGTGAAGATCTTTTCCCATTCTGTAGGCTGCCATTTTGTCCTATCGATGGTGTCCTTTGCCTTACAGAAGGTTTTCAGTTTCATGAGGTCTCATTTATTAATTGACAATTTTAGTGTCTACACTATCAGTCCTCGGTTCAGGAAGTTGTTTCCTGTGCCAATACGGATAACCATATTCTTTATTGTTGCTAATAATGTTGCTAGATTCCTCTGGTATTGAACCAGCCTAACATTTATAAGGACACATTCTTCTTGATCATGAGGCATTGCTGATACTTAAAAAAAAATGTTTTGCTTTCTTAGTAGATATGGAATTATTATTTTGTGGTGCTTGCTGTAGGGCTCTGAGGAAGATCTGAGTGAGTGGTGTCCTGAAAGAATGTGAGTTGATGACATGGACAGGGTCACAGTCCCAAGATCTCCAACTGGTGAGAAACAGCAAAGCTGTTAGGCAGTCTCAAGAGCAATGACACAGCTTTCCTGGAGAGTACCAGAATGAGTGTTTATGAATGGCTGATCAGTGTGTGCAAAGATGAGCAACGACTGTGGCTTCCTCCTCCAGGATGTTTTCAGTGGAGATTGCTCATCTACGGAGACCTCCCATGGAGACTCGCTAACTCCTCCCTGTCTTCTGCATCTACACTTTGCTAAGATTCCAGGTTTCTGCAAACTCACCTGATCCCAGCTTCACTGTACGTGTGTCTGTCCTTTCTTCATTCCCTCTTTGCCCCTAGTTAGGAAGGGTTCCAGGACCCAAGCCATGCAGGACTGGGCAGCTTTCCTTACTAAATATTGGTATCAAGGTTATAATTGTTTCGTAAAATGAACACCCTTTTTCTCTTTTTAGAATTGAATAAGAGATGAGAACTACTGATTCTTTGGAAATCTGGTAGATTTTCTTGTTTAAGCTCTGATACTGACAACGTCAGAGGGCAGCAGGGGGCTGAACCTTGTCAGTATCTGGCATGGGTTGTCTTCAGTCATTTCTCCTAGAAACTATGTCACATTTGGGATTACAAGTATACTGGTATAAAATTTGGTGAGGAGATGAGGCCACTGAAACTTTTCTAAATATTGATAAGACAACAGCTTGACTTAGCTGAGTGACTCAGCAAATTCACTCTTTCAAGGGGAGCGGACTTACACAAAGGCTTGTAGAGGAAATTTTATAACAGCTCTGTTCTTCAAAAGCCCCATGCTGAATAACTCAAAGTCATCAACAGTTGAATTGGTAAATTGTGGTGTATAATATGGTAGACTACTGGGAACTAAATGGAAATGAGCTCGTCTTGATACTCAGCATGAATTCTGTAATGTTACTGAGTGGAAAAAAGCATACATAAAAAGGTGCATTTTCTGTGACACGATGGATACAACCCTTGAGAAAGGTAAGACCATACATAGTTAGAGAAATCAGATCAGCAGCAGCCTGAGGCCCAGAGGTAGGGGAAATAATGGAACTAACATAGAATACCTTGGAGGTGGCAAACTATTTTGTGCCTTGTAGTGTTAGTGGTGACAAGCGGGACATGCCAAAATTCATCAAATTGTATTTTGAGATGTATGCATTTTCAAGTTATTATTTTATGTGTGTGGGTGTATTTCCTGCATGTCTGTCTACGCACCATGTGCTTTCCTGGTGCCCTTAGAGGGCATTGGGTCCGCTGGAACTGGAGTTACAGGTGGTTTGTGAACTGCCATGTGGGTGCTGGGAACTGAACTCACCTCCCCTGGAAGAGCAGTAAGAACTCCTAACTGAGTCAAGTTGTGCACATCTTATTCTGTGTAAACTACAGTTTAAGAAAATGAATTTTTAAGACAAGATTGGCATAATTAATGAATCTCACATTAGTTTATAGTTTTAAAAATTACATTCTGTCTCCTTTGTTTTCTCCCTAATATTATTTAAGCCTTCCAAGCCTTCTTAAGGTGTTTGTTAAAGTGTTTTATTGATCATAAAATAATCTGAATTTTTATTCTATTGAGAAACTTGAATGTTTTTCTTTTCACCCTTCTGCTTTAAATGTAGCCATCAGCCTTCAGCCTGTTTTGCATTTCTTTTTCCAGTTTCTGAAATAAAATATCTTATTTTTTTCCAATGTCTATTTTTATAGGTTTACTTCTCTCGTTTCTGCTTTAGTTGGATCGATCAGTATTTCTACTCTTCTTACTTTTCTGCTGACTTCAAAGTTACCCATTTTGTTTTTCTTCATTCCATAGATAGGGTGTGGGGGCCAGAGGACAACTTTCAGGAGTCCGTTCACCATGTGGGATCTGGAGCTTGATCTCGGGTCATCAGGCCTGTACAAACATCTCTACCTGCTGCTGAGCCATCTCTCCAGCCCCCGTTCCTGAAAGACAGCTTATAGTCCCTTTTCTTTTGGCCAGTTTTTGGAGGGAACTGTTAACGAAGCCGCCTCACGTTTGGTGACCGGATGGACTGCTACCATGGTACTCCCACTGCAGAAGACTTCACAGATGTCTTGAGGAGACTACCCTCCAGCTGCAGTTATGGCTGCTGCTGAAGCCACAGTTTCTCCTTCAGGAGGTCTTGCTCCGGTACAGCTGCACCAGCTTACATCAGTAACAGGAACATCAATCAGCCACGACAGGGCTTCTCTTCCTGCAGCTGTTCTCACTCAGGATGGGAAAGTTATGGTGACTCAGAAAAAAAAGAAAAGAAAGGAGAAAGTTGTGATTTGGTGCTTATGTAAGGCTTGTGATTGGTACTTAGGTAAAGCTTAGGTGGGACTAAAATCTGCACATAGGCACGGTACACCTATCATTAGTGATATAAGCAGGATGATTGTCATGCCTTTGAAGTTCGTTTAGGAGGATTTTCCCCATGTGCTGCCCCAGGGCCACAGCATTGAGACCAATAAGGGCTTCTCTGAATGGCCTTTGGCTGAGATGTCATCTTGATCATTGCTATAATGGGCTGAACAGGCTTCATGAAGAGCAGCCTCAACAATAGCACCAGCAGAAAAGAGGCAGTTAAAGGTCCAGTCAAGCCACAGTGAGCTGAGAGCCCTGCCTGGCATCCAAGCTCTAAGACACGTTATCAGGAGGCAGCTGAGTGTTCCAGACAATCCCCAAGGGTTGAAGCTAGAGTAAGCTCATACTAGGAAGAGTGTTAGAAATAGTGGGGTGAAGTCTCTGGATGATGAGATTGCTGTAAGTCAAGGCTATTGGGACAGCAAGGCTTGGTCACTAGAGGAGTCTGAAACATCCACTAAAGGTTAAAGAGTCAAACCGTAACTCCAGCCTCTGAGTGTTGGTCCTCTAGCCCAGAGGAGCGCTCATTCTGAGCACATCCAGCAATAAGCCTTTGTTTTTAAAAGCTTGTAGCCCTAACCCTCCGGCTCAAGGCATAGAGCTCTCAGTCTCTACCTTAGATCTGCATTAGGAGCCTCATCTGTAAGCCTCCAGAACTCATCTCAGCATTAAAGGAGCAGCTCCCTGCCACCTGCACTTGTATTTGGATAAAGCAAAAAGAGCCTTAGCCAACCACCTGTGACAGTTTCAGGGTTTTGTGAGTTTTCGTGTGTATTTTTTGTTGTTTGTTTTTGTTTTTTTAACCAATGCTGATAAATAATCAGCATACAACCAACAACATATCTGAAATAGGAGGTTTGATGAGTTTTGACATTTGTACGCCTGCAAAACTCAGCCTGCACACAAGCCAAAGAACACACCCATCCCCATTTCCTCATGACCCCCTTCCAGCGCACGGAGCTCCCACAGTTCTCCACTCCTCTTTCCTCCAGTCTCTTTCTGTGTCTCACTGTGCACACTTCTCCCACTGCCGTGTCCTCATGTTCACTCATATTCTCTTCTATATCTGATGTTAATCCCACCAGTATATTTTCATACCAGATTATTCCGTTTCTATCAGCAGGAGTTAATTGAATCTCTTAAAAATATCTCCTGTTTCTCTCTACTCAACATAGCTCTTTTCTCTCCTCCACACGGAGTTGAGTTATAACATATAAAAGTTATAGTAACAGCTAATTGTCACCGTCCACTCATTTTGTCATCTGAGCCACTTCTGGGTCTGTCTCAATGGGTTGATATTTTTCTTATTGTGAGTGAGCGTCCTATGTCTTTGCTTGGTAGTATTTGATTGGATGCCGGTTCTTTGACTTTGTTAAATGCTGTATATTTCTGTATTCTTGTGCTTTGCTTTAGGATGTGGTTTATTACTTGGAAACAGTTCAGTGCTGGCTTTGGCTCCTTCCTCTCAGGCTTTGTTATTTGAGAGCAGAGCAACCGCTAAGACGAATTTTCTCCTCTACCGATGTGACACCCTTCTGAGCGCTCCACCTGATAGCCCATGAATTTGGAGGCTTTTCCATTTGGGCTGACAAGCACACCAACTATTTCTAGCCCTGTGTGAATTCCAAGGATTGTTCCTTCTTTCAGTCCTTTCAAGTTGTTCTTTCCCTGGCACCATGTAGTCTCCTCCCACGCAGGCACTCATCAGTATTCAGCTAGAGCTTCAAGGGAGATCCTCACCAGAGCGCCAGGGTGCTTTTGGCTTTCTGTTCCTCATGCTGCTTCCTCTTTCCTGGTACGCTGCCTGCAAGCTCTTCTCACTCTGGCCAACCCGGACACTCGGCTCCATGTGCTCAACCCAAGGAGACTCTAGGGCTCCAGAGCTAGTCCTTCTTGAGGCTGCATTCTGGATCCTTCCGGCAGCCCTTGGTGTAGTCCCAGAGCTTGCCCTGTGTCTCTTCTTTCTGGGACCATTAGTTATCTTGGCTCCCTGATGATGCCCAGTGTCTGAAGTCATTGTCCCGAGTATTTGGCCAGGTTTTTAGTTGCTTTGGGCTGTCAGAAGAATCCGTGTCCCCTGTTCCTCCACCTTGATCCAAATGACTTGCTCTTATTTTAACACTTAAAAAGAACAACATTTTACTCAACTTCTAAATTTTTAGATAGGTGGTCAGGATCACCCTGAAGAGTAGGTGACTTTTAAAATTCGAAGAGAGAGAGAGAGAGAGAGAGAGAGAGAGAGAGAGAGAGAGAGAGAAACAGAGAGAAAAGAGTTCCAGACAAAGGGAATGGGATACACAAAGGCTCAGATGATAAAGATCTAGGCATGTCCTCAGTACAGATGAAAGCCTGCTTGGTATTGGCATCATGATTCTGTTCAGATAGAGAATGGTATATGTTGAGGTTGGAATAATGAACAGGGACCTGGGTATGGCCATTATGAAGAATTCAAATTGTAATCTCAATAAAATGGTCATTTAAGGGGTTTATGTTTATTATTTTAAGTGACAGAACACATACATTTATTGTATATACATGATGTTTTTATATATGCACAGACCATGAAATGGCTAAATTGAGCTAATTAACATATGTATTACCTTTTGTACTTTTTTTGTGTTGAGAACACCTTAAATCTCTTTTTTAAATTGCATGTATTTGTTTGGGGAGCTGTTCATGTGCCATAGTATGTAAGGGAAGTCAGAGGACAACTTGTGGGAGGGAATCCATTCTCTCCTTTTACCATGTGGGGCCTGAGGGTCAAATGCAGGTCTCAGGCTTGGTGGTCAACAACTTTACCTGCTGAGCCATCTCTCTGGAACAGAAATCTGTTATTATTTAAATGTTTTTAAATGACTCGAGGCAGTAAGAATGGGGGCTGGCGAGATGGCTTCTTGGTTAAGGATGCTGAGAAGCTGGACAACCTGACTTCAACTCTCAGAACCCACATGATTGTTAAAAAAAAAAAATTGGCTTGTGGTGATACATTGTGTACCCTAATAAACTCACCTGAGGATCAGAGGACAGAGCCAGCCACTAGATTAGACATACAGGTCAGGCAGTGGTGCCACACACCTTTAATCCCAGGAAGTAATATGGCAGGGCAGGGAAAGGTATATAAGGTGTGAGGAAACAGGAACTCACTCCCTTTAGACTGAGGATTTCATAGAGGTAAGAACTAGTGGCTGACTGTTCTGCTTCTCTGATCTTTCAGCTTTCACCCTGACATCTGGCTCTGGGTTTTTTTTTTATTAAAAGAGCATTTAAGATTTGAACAACATTGACTCTTACAAGCTGTCCGCTCACCTCCACATGTGCACTGTGCTATCCTCCCCCACTAAATAAATGTTTTTAAAAAGCAGCAAGAATTGGCAGGGTAAGCTCTGTTAAGAGGTTCCTTCAAGAGTCAAGGTGGTAAAAGCTATGGGTGTGTCTGAGTGGTAGAGTGCTTGCCAGCATTCCTGGGGTCCCTAGTATCACCAGGTGAGGAAAGAGAGTCTAGGTGAATGCTACATGAGGCAAGAGCATCACAGGCTCAAAGCCAACCTAAATAACTTATTGAGACCTAGACTCAAAATACAAAAAGTGAAAATGACTGGGGATGTAGCTTAATGGCCAAGTTCTTGCCTAGCATGTACAAGGCCTTAGGATCCTTAGATTCAGTTCCCAGGACCTGGGGGACTGAAGAAAGTCTAGGTACAAGTGAACCTAGATATCAGCCTAGACAAAACCTAGACAGAAATGCACTGGCAGACAAGGAAAGCAAGGAGAGACTAGAATTGTATAAAATAGAACTTATAGATTGCATGTAAAAAGAGAAATGGAGTAACCTAAAGGTATGTGCTTGAGTAAAAAAGAGGCAAGTAGTGCTTTTGCTGTGTTGGGGAGGATCTAGGGTACAGGGAGACAGTATTGGTACCAAGGAGGGTTCAAAGCACTGAGGAACTTCTAGTATCTGTTGATCTCATTCTTTGATACATTTTTTTTCATTCTTAAGTCCCAAATAAACACAACAACTTTATTTTTCAGCCAGATCAATTGTGCTATTCAGAAATTTTAGAGGATGGCAGACTTTGTTTGGTTGCAGTAGTCTTGGGATTAAGGGATCCATTATGGACATGTTCATTTCTAGATGCCCATTATATATTCGAGTGAGGATATAAAGCGGGCAAGAGGCCATATAAGTTTGGAGTTCCGGCCTTGAGACAGAATTGGGAAGTAAGCCACATAGAGATAGAATTTAAATTCATGGAAATGGATGTGACAACCCAAGGAGAGAGTGGAGAGGGAAAAAGAGAAAAAAAGGGACTGAAGATGGAGTGCTGGGGAGCACAAGCATTTGGAAGTCATATGAAGAATACCAAATAAAGGTGGCTAAGAAGGAATATAGGGAGAATTAGAAAGAAAAGGAGGAAAACCAAGGGATGAGAGACCCCCACCAGGCAGCAGGTCATTTACTCAGTACAGGTTTAAAAGAGCCTCCTGATACCAGTTCTGTTATAGTCAAAGGAATAAGTTAGATAAAACAAAGGTTGTAAAGAGGAAAATGAGCAATAAAGAAATAAACAATTATGTGTCTAATTAGATGTCAGAACATTGTATTGCACAAATCTAATGAAGAAAAAGAGAACAGGGCAATAGTAATGGACAAAGCCTGAAAATTAGGATGGTCAGAAAAGCCCCTGGGTAAGACAACAAAGTCTGAACAGACTAGTAGCAATTGAAAAGCCAAACCATTACAGTCCTAGATATCATTCCGGGCAGGAAGAACAGCAAGCGTGCAGATGACATGGGGTGTGTTAGGTGTGTTTGAACAACAGCAAAGCCACTCCTATAACTAGAATAAGGTGGAAGGGTTGGAAATAGGATGTTAGATGGTGAGTGAGGATCAAGCCACATAGGACTTACAAGGCCACCATAAAGACTTAGATTTTAGTCTAAATGAGGGAAAGCCACGGAGATTTGGTGAATTCTCTCTCTCTCTCTCTCTCTCTCTCTCTCTCTCTCTCTCTCTCTCACACACACACACACACACACACACACACACATACACACACACACACACACACACACACACACACACACACACACACACAGAAGGTGTAATCTTCAGCAAAGTGTGCTGAAAAGCACCCAAGAACACCATAGTGGCTTCTTCAAAATGGGGCTGAGTTTTTCCTAGTGCTGGTTTGTAGTGGGTAGCCATTCCAGCTTTGGTCTGGAAGTTCCAACCCCCATTGAGGCTTCGGTAACTATCACGCCTACAGCTGGGCAGTGGTGGCGCACGCCTTTAATCCCAGCACTCGGGAGGCAGAGGCCGGAGGATCTCTGTGAGTTCGAGGCCAGCCTGGGCTACCAAGTGAGTTCCAGGAAAGGCGCAAAGCTACACAGAGAAACCCTGTCTCGAAAAACTAAAAAAAAAAAAAAAAAAAAAAAAAAAAAGGTAACTATCACGCCTACAAGGCGGGGCCAAGGGAGGGCCCTGAAGACTGGAGATCAGGATGCGCACGAGTTCTCTTGCTGCTGGGAGCTCGGATGCCAGAGGTGGACCGAGGAGAGAGCTCCAGAGAACACTGCTGGACTATGCTGCCTCTTTCCCAGAACCCTCAACCTACCTATCCCTTCATTTTTAAGTTACGCCATTAAATAAATCTCCTTTTAACTACGTGGAGTAGCCTTAATAATTTCACCAATACTGGTTTGTGTTAATTACCTGATGCTGTTTGCGTATCTCGTCCACCCTGTTCTGATAAAGTAATGGCAGTTAACATTCTTTGAAAGGTACTACATTGGCCTCTGCTAAAAACTCCATGAGAGGTATTTCATATCCCCCTCACAACTGTAAGAAACAGATTCTTTGGTTAGATCTGTTCATAGGCCAGGAGATTGGAGCCTACGGTAGGAAATTGACTTCCCCAACAGACACTGCCCATGACTCTGGGATCCATGACACTTTAACACTCTCATATCAATATGTTTATCATAGATGTGCTAAGATTTTTATGATTGGAAAATTTACCAAAGCCAAACCAGGAATTTCTGAGTTCCTTCTAGACTTTGCCTGAATGTGTCCCCACATTTTGAGTAAATCAACTCCAACTGTTTATTTCCTCCTGCCTGATGAGTCTATATACCTTCAATGTTTTGTTGGGTCACATGGATTTTGCTTCTTGTGTTGTCCTGTACCATTTCTCTCAATTCCTGCTCATGGTGTGCCATGGCCTACTTTGGGTGGTTTGTCCCTTCCTGGCCTCTTGAAATAAACTCTCCCCATGGAAAAGGCCTCTATCGGCTCTTGCTGTCCTCAACTCATCCTATGTTCTGTGGCCAGAAACACAGTTTGCTGAAACACAAGCCTGATGTTCTGCTGCTTAGAAGTTCTCACAAATTCCTTTGAAATCCAAACCTGGTAACCCAATTTCCTGGGTGTGATCCTGCTCCTCTGCCCATGTGAGCACACGCTCTGGGAAGCAAGCCCCGTTCTCACCTCTGCTTGCTGCTTCTGTCTCTGTATCTCTAGCTTCTTTTCTGCCCTCAGAGATTCTGTCTCAATGATGCTGAAGATTTAGATCAGGGCTTACCTTCCAATGAAAACATTCCTGAGCAGCGCAAATGACCCATTCCCTCTGTTTTCATTCCCACATCATACCTGACCCATTTCCTAACATAGTCCCTGTCACACCTTCGTATTTGCCTCCCTCCCCACACACATGGCTGTCATGCAACTGCACGTTCTTTGGAGGGCTATGACTCATTCATCTTTGAATTCCTATTCATCTTGTATTTCTAGATATTGTAGGCACTCAATAAGTGAATGATTTCACAGAGAGAGAAGAATAAGAAGGGAAGTAAAGGGAAGGAGACTATCCCGGAGTGGGTGGTAATCCAAATTGCTTCTCTCTGTGTGTAAGGCATCTTTGATTGGGGAAGAGGAGTACAGTGCATTAACACTTGTATGAGACACCTTTCCCCACAATTTCAATGTGAAGGTCAAAGTGGATGCTCTCTAATACTGCCTTTGACAGTTCACCTGCCCTTTGCTCATTTGAGCAGCTTCCTTTCAGGATGCTCAGTGTTCTGCCTTTGTGTTCCATCTCACCATCTCCGTGTGAGAGCAACAGAGGATTCCCTGAGTGAATAAAGTCCTGAGTGAATATATGCTGTTGACATTGGCCTGGCCATGTCAAGGACCATGGCCTCGGACCCATGGGAAAATGGCAAAGCCTTCCCCCAACACCCTAAGCTGAGGCTTAGAGGGATGTTGGACATTTATGGCCTAAAGACTGCTCCCCTACAGAGACTACTCCTACCAAGTCCAGACTGTGTAGCTCAATTTCCCTGGTCTCATTTCGGCTCACCTGCAGCGCTATTGCTCCTGTGCCCATGTGAGCACATGCTCTTGGAAGCAAGCCACACTCTCACTTGTTTGAGCTAAGCCTGTCTTCTTGATCCAGCAGTAAGCCATAAACCCTGCCTTCTGTGTGTCTATATTTAAGAACCCAGCCTCTGTGTTCAACTGTATATAATAAACATGCTGGGCTTCCAGTGTGCTGAGGTTTCTCCATCAGAGAGCCCAATCCAGCCCATCTAAGATGTCTGTCCATGCGTCCCTGTGTGTCTGTCTGTTTTCCATTCCCTCACTCCCCCAGTCAGTCTGATCTTGGAACTGTGCTGGTTGAGGCACCGATCCATACTCTGGGAGTGAGGTCATCAGATGATGTGAGTTTTTTGTTATTTTTGTTATATTTTTTAAAGCTCACTTCTATCCCTTGGGTTCTTTCTGTCTGTGACTGGGGCCAGGGAAAGCCCCTGAAGAAAATGCTTAGACCTCTGAGCAAGAATCTTTTAGCTTAATTGTCAAGATCCAGTGCTCAAGGCACTTTGGGCTTGGGAAACCGAACTGGCCGGGCCCCCTTCCTCCTTCTCCTTTGGTCTGTCAGACACTGCTTCATCACCGGGCTCAGAATTGCTCTGTTCGCCATTTCAGGAGCTGCCAGTGTCATCCGGGTTTCCAAAAGATGCTAATATTGGAGCAGAAACTAAAACAAGCCAAAATCAGAATCAGGGCTCATAACAGAGAAATAGCCTTACTTCATCTCTAGCCCTGTAAGTTACAAACAGTTTAGGGGTTGAAGTATCAGTCGGTAAGGGTTCCCAGGACTTCAAACCCTCATAATTAACTTGATTAGTGGATCACAATTGAGACATAATGAGAGCAGGTGTACATTTGGGAGCTTTGTATCTGGCTAAAAATACAGGCCTGACAAAACACCTGCCAGTCCTCTCTGCCTTTCCCCTTCCTCCAGGGAAGTACTAGACGCTGAATAAATTTGGGGAGGAGCATGTCTTTAGCCAGAAACTTTTCCACATTGTAGAAATAACAGTGTATAGAAAATCATAAAGAAGGTATAAATGAATGAAAATCTTATCTTTTTGTTGTTTCCTCTGTCTTTTTAAAAGGTTCCCCCCCCCCCCAATATTTGAGGTCATGCTGCTCTGTTCTTTTGTTCTGCACATTATCCTTGGATGGACCCTTTTGGGAAAAGTATTCAGGAAGCTAATTCAGGCAGAGGAGGTTCTGACCCCAGGTAGGGCACAAAAGCACCACTTAATTCAGCGTCCTGCATCCCCCAAATCTGGGAGTCTGGGGTAGCAGGCTCTAAGATGAAACACAACACAAATACATGAACTACAGCACATCCTCCCAGTCTTCTGCCTAGGATATAATTACCATTGTTCGAGGCAGTTGACATGGAGGGTATCATGAGCTTTTCATTTACATTGCTAGTCTTTAAAGCTTTAAAAAAATGAAACAATGTATCCCTTGTTTACAAGAGAGCTTCCAGATTGAAAAATGCTTCCATTTTCAGTAGAGTTCTTGGCTTTTTTTTTTTTTTTTAAACTCAGAATCACTGAGGGTGATTTTCACTGTGTGAGGTTGGGGATGATAACAAACCCAATAGGTAGCACAAAAAAGAAGGATAAAGCAAACTTAGGTTTTTAAAAATGTGGCCCTTGCTTTAAAGTCCTACCTCATCTATTCCTCCTGGAACAAAGAGCAGAAAGAGGCAGAAATATGGTTTTTATCTGTGTGCTTTAAAAAGACCCACGTTAAGCAGGATTCATGTGCATGCATGCCTGTGTGCCTGCAATGAAATCGTGTTTTAAAGAGGATTCAGCTGCATTATATTTATAACTATGTGTTGCTCCAAGCTCCCAGCTCCCAGCATGTCTCCTTGTGGTGGCTCATGTCTCTGTTCTGTGTCCTGATTTCTGTTCTACAGTATGCAGCTTTGAAGAAAGTAGACTGTCCATTCCCTCTCCTCTCCAAACCCAATCCTAGTCGTGACTTTCTGAGACTCCTACTCTTGTTATGACATGTTGGGCTCATTGCAAGAGCAAGTGTGACATTTGGGGGATCAAGCCCCACCCTTTGTTGTGATCAACCAGTCTCTACCTAGAGTCCTGCTCTGCTTGGCTAATATAAATGGACAACGGAAACTGAGTCACATCTGGGCTCGTTTGAAGATACTAATGGAACAGCTTCCTGGGAAGAGAAAAAGTATCACTTCTTGAAAACTAAAGTTTATTGAAAGTGCTTGAGGAAGGGAGTTAAAATGCAGATCCCCAGGCTGCATGTTGATTTTGATGTAATTATTTTTAATTGAGATTCTGGGTGGCCCATATTTTACCATCCACCACCAATATGACAAAAATAATGCCATTGTCGCAGCATCCTTCCGGCTCTATCCTTTAGGTTGCATGGTTTGGATCACTAGGGGTGGCCTTAGTGTTTTCTTTTTGACCTTTATCACCTTGATAAGGTTGTGCATTTGGGAGGAGCACATAGTTCAATTTAGAATGTAGCTGGGGCCCCACCCACTCAGGAATATTTGGGATAGACCACTCTATCTCTCTAGTTGTAAAGTAAACATACAGTATGATATACTGAAAATCGTTCCTAGGATGAAAGACAGTGCACCTGCATTCTATGATTCACTATGACATAGCTCTGCAAGACTCCTGATTCCTTGACATACACATAGGGACATACTCTGAGCACACATTCAAAGTTCTCTGCTGTCAGCACTCACTTTTCAGTTCAACCCATATCCCATATTTCCCCTCTGAATAAACTTGTTCATATGTCTGTGTTGTGCACAAAACGTTCAACCAGACATTGTATGTACATACATAGACATGCAGTAAATAACAGAGCATAATACAAATACATTGATACTTCAACCCTTTGATGAAGACATACTTTTTGTAGTACAAAGCATACATTTTGGAGTCAGAAGATGAGGTCAAATTCTAGCTCTACCATTTACTGGCTACTTGATCATAAAGGCATTAGCTACAATCTTTATGTCCAACTTTCCTCATTAGGATTAAATGAGGAATCTTTTAAAACATCCAGAACCATGCTTAGACTCTACTAAGAAAACTACATGTGTTAAATGCTGCCTTTATTCTTAATTTCTTGGGTGCTAAAGGGAATAATTCTTGATATTCTCCAACCCTTATTCAGGGTTCTTAATGGCATACATTAGAAATAACTCAGGCTGAATTAAGTTAAAAGACCGTTTATGAAAATGGAGTGAGTAGCTCCAAGTCTTACGAAGAATGCTAAAGATCCAGATGCAGGAGACAAGTTGGAACCCAGACAGGCCACTCTGAGACTGCCGCTCAGATCACACTACCGAGCGGTGTGCCCACGTGACCTCCACCATCTCTGGACCTGACCCCGGCCCCCCCCCCAGATGCCTCTGCTGCCTCATGGCAAAACCGATGAGCGGTGTGCCCACATGACCGCCGTTGCTCCGCCCCCCAGATGCCTCTGATGCCTCATGGCAAAACCGACTCTTTTCTCCAGTGGCCCCTGCGTACACCGCTTGATCCACATTCAGAAAACTGAGTTAGAGGTCACCCTGGCCCTGCTGGGGGCAGAGCCTACACTCCAGCTTTGGTGGTTAGGAGGTGACTAGACTTTCTGGCTTCTGTATTTGGAACTGTTCAGATAAACGAGAAGAACTCAGAAGGCACGTTGTGGCGAAAGGCCGCCATCCAGGAACTCCTTCTTCTTCCACACGTGTCCTGCCCTATATCACCTCTGCTTTCACATACATCCGTTCTTAGGGTGGGGGTTTTTAATTCTGGAGTTCAAGGGCTGTTTTAGGTCCTTCAGCGCTCTTTCTCCCTTCCTCTAGCCAGAATGTGGGTGCCTGCTTCTTTACCACCAACAACCCTGAACATTCCAAGTCTCGCTCCATTTTTCAAGTGCGAACACAGACATCTCTTTTATTGTGGTCTGCAGCCCTACCTCAGGGCTAACTTCCTCTGTCCACCAGGCCCTTTCCCTTTATGTCTCCAATTTTGGCCCAATTTTTACAATGAATATGCATTATGCCTCTAATAGTCTGGCCTTCTTCGTCTCCTGGACCCAAGACGAGGCTCCTCAAGGACAGGAAGGCTATACTATTACTCAAATCCTGTAGCCTTAGTTCCTAGCACCTAGTAGAGCCTTAATATATATTTTTTAACCCAGGCACACATTTCTCAACATATTGTGTGACTCCTTTCCAATAGACAGGAGATAACTCCATTTAAAAAGTAGGCATACATGTAAATGTGCTCTGCAAACGGCGAAGGTATAGGTATAGGCCATTTCAATCTCGTTTTTATTTATTTTTCTATTAAAAAGGCCTTAAACCACACCATGTTTTAGAAAAATGTTGTATAGTAGGTTTGTCCCACTATGGATTCCAATTTAACTGAGGCCTCTTGGTTCTTTGAACCAGATACACTGGCCACAGCAAAAACAAACAAACAAACAAACAAAACATACAAACAAACAAACAAACAAACCCACACTGTTCTGCCTACAGGCGTTGCTAGTCTAAGCCCCATGAGAAGTTATCCCAAGTCCTTGCTGCCTCTCTGTCCCTGCCACCCACTTGAGGTGCCCACTGCCTCTAGCATCCGGAGACATAAGAGTCCCTGCAGGGTGGCCTGGGCAGAGCGCGGATGGCAGCCCCTGCCGCATGGTCCGCCCTCCCGGGTGGACTTCGCTGCTGGGCTCTGACCTCCGGGCCCCCCGAGAGGCGGCACGTGACCGAGAAACTTTGGCGGGCGGTGGCGCGGGCGGCGGCGCGGCGGCCGAGCTCCCCCGCGCGGCGAGCTCTGCTGCGGGGAGGCGCTCGCCCCGCGCCGCGCTGCCTGTGCGTGCGGGAACGGCCCCCGCAGCCCGAGCGGACTCTGGAGCCGGCGGCAGCGCGCGTCTCGCAGGCGGCGGCGTCCAGCGCCCGGGCCCGGGCTGCGCGGCCAGCCCCGAGGGCTGCGGCGCCAGGGACGCGCGGGGCCCGCGCTCCGCCGCCGCCGCCGCCGCCGCCGCCGCCTGCTGCCGCCGCGAGGTCATCCGGATCCTCGGGTGCCAGCCGCTGCCCACTTTTCCCACTCCGGATCTGCATGGGAAGTTGGGGAAGATGGACAGGGTCGTGTTGGGGTGGACCGCTGTCTTCTGGTTAACAGGTCAGAGTCGCTTGGAATACTTTAATATGTATTCCCACAGTGGTGGTGTTCCACTCCACCTTCGTTTTCCTCCTTTTTGACTGTGTTAAAGCTGCTGCTGCTGGTGTGTGTGTGTGTGTGTGTGTGTGTGTGTGTGTGTGTGTGTGTGTGTGTTTGGTTGGTTGGGGAGGCAGGGAAAATGCCCGATTGCAAAGCGGCTGGATGGAGATGCAGGTGTTGGACTCACCAGCGCTATGAGGGTGTTTTTAAAATGTACATTTCCGCTTCAGACAATGGTTTTTCCTCTTCCCCTGAGTTTGTTAGGCTGTGAGTCCTGGGCAATGCCTGGGGAAAGCTTTGAAGGGGTTGATTCATGAAGGGGACTCATTTTCTAGAGGATCTAGAGGCGGGGGGCAGGGGAGTGTTCACCAGCTACTTCTCTAGAGAAGGAGGGAGACCCTGGGGCATTTTCTGTGGCTATGGGGGCTTGGGAACGTGAAAACAGGCTTGATTGGTCCTGGAATTTAAGGCCTGACAAGTCTCACTGGAACCATTTGGAGAAGATAATAGATCAACTCCCCTCCCCCCAATAAGGTTAATTTGAATGGAGGTTCAGAGGCACTGAACTTTGGTGGTGCCTCTGGTGCATCCCTTCCCCCTCTTGTGAACTTTCTTCCCATCTTCTGGTGCTAGGAGAGGCCCTTGTTTGTAACACTTTGTCCAATGTGGCAATGTGGCGATTCTGGGTTAAGGAACAAGGTGGCCCTGAGGTGGCCACCTCAGAGAGATTCACAGCCCTGCTGAAGGACAGATGGGGCAGAGCGAGGAGGATTTCCACAGTTTGGGGTGGGTCAGAGGCAACCAAAGAGATAGAGTCAAGGAAACACAATAAGGTGTCAAAAGGTCTTTCGGACAGGATGGGGGCAGTGGTGGGCAGAAGAGAAGAGAGCAAATAGCAGCAAGAAGGAAAAAGTTTGTATCCTGCAGGGCATCCACTAGATCGTGGGGATGGGGGTAGGGGCGCAGGACTTAAGACACTAGGAAAATGAGAACCAGCTTAAAACACCCAAAGCAAATCACTGAAACGGGAGAAAATACATTTAAGGAGGAAGAGAGGCAAATGTCCCTATCTTCTCTAGCTTCAGAATGAAATTATCAATGGCTGGAGTTCTTTCCCTGTAGCAAATGATAGGCCCTAACACTGTTCTTACCCCCAGTTGGGATGAGGTGGTGGTTGGTGTGGAGGGGGGGGGGGCACCCTCAGCCGAGTTAGCCTCTTATCTTGGCTGCTCTGAGTTCATCCCTCCCACATTATTCAGATATGAATCATCTAATTCCAGGGTTTGGCTGATCCACGCTTCTCCCTCCTCTGGCCTCCCCGCGCGTTCCGCCGCCACCCTCACAAATTTAACTAACTCTCTGAGTGTCTCTCTTGCTCAGCTGCCATCTTCAAGGGGGACTTAGGTCTGCAGCCCGTGGTGGCATCCGGCTTTTCTGAAGTCGGCCAGGCGTCTTAGGAGGGGTCCATGAGTCAGAGGTGCTTTTCTGGACCCTACCCCCCGACTGGGTCTGCCCAAGAGAAGTACTCTGGGGACTCAGAGAGTGGGAGAAGAACATATGGTCTCTCTAGATGGCTAAGGGTTTCTTAGGAAATGGAATCCTATTAGTGGAGGGACCACAGGAACTCTGGTTCAGCACCCCCGGTTTACAGAAATAGACAGACAGAGAAACAATATATGTATTTGTGGCAGGCGCTAGAGGTCGGTCCTCCTTGACCCTAGCCAATCTTATTTGCACCAGCTCCACCTGCTTCATGGGTTTCTTGTGGGAGGCTCCGTTGCTTTATTTTTGTTTGGAGGGGGGGGGGCGCCGCATTGTCTGTGCCTCCTGCCATCCATCCGCACCTGGAGAGCTGTCTCTGCCTGGAAACAGGCAACAGGTTACTTATCAGGGTGTCTCGGCTGTCAGATGGCAGGGGGGATCTGTACATGAGGCTGGTTCCTGTGATGCCATGGACTACTACCCTCTGACATCCCCTGACCCCCACCTCCACCCCCCATTCCCTGTTGTCAGAGGTGCTGATGGACAAGGCGCCTCTCAGCTCCCCGCAAAGTATGAGAGGCTAACAATGGCTGCCAGAGAGGGGACCTGAGGAGAGAGGAGCAGTGAAGGATGAGAGAGATTTAGACTCATTCCTCACACAGGAACCATACGAGGAAAGGTAAGAAATTCCGGTCCAGCCCAATCAATGAATTCTCTCTTGAGACATGGTAAAAAGGGAGAGAGAAAGGGTGGGGGGGGTGGTGGTGGTAAGCAGATTAAAAATGAGACAGAGAGCCAAGAACAAACCACATTCATCCTCTCCCGCCCTCCCCCTCCCCCAGGCTCTCACCACCATTCTGCTCCCCTGCTTCACTGTGAGGCAGGCTGAGCAATTTCTAATCAACACTTGGGTTCCTTTCCTCAGGCTGTAACAGCTCCTTCCTTGTCTTTCATTGCTAAGATTCTGTACTTCTTCCTGCTACATATTTAGCCTCATGATTTCTCATTGTACTGCGGTGCTGCTTTCTGCAGTAGACTGGCTTTGTTGTTGTTGTTGTTGTTTTGAATAAAACAAAATGCTTACCAGCTGCTATTTTAGCAACAGGTGCCATCTAGCAACGAGACTTGAAGGAGGTCCCATTCAGTCTTTGTCCCCCCCACCCCCACCCGGTACCGGTGACGTTTTTCTTTTCTTCCCTGGCAGCAGAGGCTGTGAGAAATGCCATGGTGATTCAACTCTGAGGGTCCACTCCGTGAACTAGCTGTAGGTTTTCCTGGGGACTCTTGACTGTCTCTGTGATGGAACTCTACGCTCAGTTCTTACCCTCAGAGAAGGGTCAATCTAGTTGGTGATTCCAACCGGCACTCAGGTAATTTGTTAGGATGCTTGGTGGTTCTGTAAGAGCTACCTGGGTGCTGTGGCACAGGGAAGAGGCATACTCAATCCAAACCAGGGGATTCCAACCCAAACTGACTCGGAACTGAAGTTCCTGAAGAGGTGATGGCCGAATCGAGACCCCCCACCCCATGCAGTCAGTGAGTTCCTGCCTTGTCCTGGGCATTGGGCTGGGATTAATAATACGATGAGTAAGATACAGTCTCTGCCTTCAGCGAGTCCAGTCTGGAGGCAGAGACACTGACTGTGCAGCTGTGGACAACAGTACTACCACTGTGTAGAAGCAGAAAGAGAAATCTTCCCTGAGTATTGTGAGGTACCTCAGAAAACCTCCTGACTCAGCCTGGAGGAGGCAGGGAGGTACCGGCATGGCTCTTCCCCGGGCCACGTTGCTATTTGACAACCATGGAAGGATAGTGGGCGTGGAGACTTAAGAGTGTTATTAATTCTGGGAAAGGAAGACCTTCTTTCAGAGATTGCTGGTACCTCAACTTCCATCATCCCTTTCACATCTTGTGTAGCTCCTACACTCTTTCCCTTCTGTGTTCTTCCACAGAAGCAACATTGTTTATATCAAACGTTTTTCACTACTTTATCATAGCTGTTCCCACACTCACCATCCCCCAGCCTGGATGCCTCTCGCTGGATTAGAGGAAGGTGGCTGTGTTTGGACTCTTGTCACGGCCTACAGTTCAGAATCTGCTACATGTTCATGAATCTGCTGAGTGGCTGATTTGCAAAGATCCAAGTCTTAGTACTACTTGTGCTATTGTAAGCTCTGGACTACTGTGCTCCAGGAGCTTCACGCCAAGTACTTAATGCTTGAGCCGATGTTAGCTGTCTTAGTACTGGAACTTGGTGGGTAGAAAGCTCCCTGACCGGGGAGTTGCAGGTTGAGTTCAAGGACTAGCTCCTCCACAAATAGCTGAATAGCCCTGGGCAGGTTTATGTCTTGATCTTACAGTCTGTTAGATGAGGTGATTCCTAGGGTTTCTTTTGGCTGTGTGATTCTGAGTCTGAACCCTTTCTCCATTGAATTTTGATGAGCTGGATATCAAAGCTCAAGAGTGACCTGTCTCTTCGTCCTTTTATAATTCACCCAGTGAAGGAAACCGAGGCAATCTCCGCTCTCTTCAGTGATTAGAATGAAAACTACCAGTTAGGAAGGGAGATCTGTTGTTTAGATTCTCAGAACAAATGGATTAGCATTAAGTGTTTGGAAGACAGGTTTGGGTGGTCACCGTGGGGACTAGTAGAGCAAGGCAAATACATTGGACTAGGTGGGCTGAATGCTGCTGCAGCCAGCATGGCCCTGGACTATCCCTTCATTTTCCAGGACCTGTCTGTCTTTCACTCCTTTGGGCATTTATCCTTTTGCTTTCGTCAGAAATATACAGACAAGTAGTGGCTTGTGGTGGTTGTTTTTATTTTGTGCTGTGATGTTTTTGTCTGTGTTGGGTGACTTTCATCTACCTTATCTCAGTGATCCTTGTGCTCAAGAAGACCAAGGCTAAGAGGAAATAAGGGACGTATCTGTCCATGGGGTTTTATTTATTGAAAAATGCATGAGCTACAGTGTGTCACCACTTTAGCATAAGTTGGCTGTTTCAAGTGCCAGAGTCCAAGGGAATCGTTCTGTTTTGGCTAAAGTGGATCAAACTCTAACTCTCGACTTAAGTGAATATACATGACTATTGTGGCACCTTGGGTATTGAGGCTTAGAGTTTATGGAATTCAGGAAAATAGTGGAGGGGAAAGTGAGAAAGATTGGTTGTTGGTTTTCCCTAAATCAAGGCTTGAGGTGTGGGGGTGGGGATGGGGAATTCGCTGGAAAGGCAGAGGCTGTGTCCCAGGGACAGAAGACACTGCCGAGCATTTGAGACTGGGCATTGGTGCCATACACCCAGGAGCCATGCAAGATGGGGCTGTGCTATATGTGGGCTTCAAATCCTGGTGCTTGAGATAGGTTTTTGGCTCTCTGAAAATGAAAGAAAGCATTTTGGATGACTGGAGTTCTTTATGGGCCAAGAAACAAGAAAGAACTCAGAAGAGCACGCTACTTCCTCTGTTCTCCTTCCGTGTCTGGAGCTTCCAGGATGCTGTGCTCTGGCTTAGGAGCTGGGCCCTCACATTATTACTCCTTCTGTACTGGGGCTTGCCAAGGGGCTGATACCGAGGCAGAAGCAGGTCAGAGGCAGCTCTCTCTCTCTGTCTCTCTGTCCCTCTCTGTCTCTTTCTCTCTCCCTCTCTGTCTCTGTCTCTCTCTATGTGTGTGTTTAGGGGTGGGGTTAGCACTAACTGACTTGGATTTGAATGCCAGATTAGCATTTCATCTTATTTCCATTGGCTTTGACATAGAAAGCTAACTCATCTCACAATGCTAGTCAGATAACTAAAATTAAACCATGTAAAAACTCTCAGAACAGTGTTTGGCACAAAGTCATAACTCAGTCCTTCTCCTGAACCCAACTAGGTATATTTATTAGCATTTTGACCCAACGCGAGAAGTAAATCTCAGTAGCTCACTGTAGTTGATATTTATTTCTTAATCATGTCACAGGGAAGCTGCAGTCAGCTGTGGGTAGCTGGCTGCTGGCTAGACTTGGCGGACTTGACTCAGTACTAGTTGTCTTCCAATCCCCAGTATGAAGGAACAGACACTGACTGATTATTTTGTTCTCACAGTGGAGGACAAATGCTTGGGGCACTGGGTGGGAGTATAAAGGCAGTGTGTAGAGCCAGACCACACAAGTGCCTTCAAAACCTTTACTTAGACATGTCTTCTGACTTACCTGCTCATATTACACTAGGCAAAGGAAATTCCGTGGCCCAGTGAGTTGTCTGTGGAATTTGAACTGTACCCTTGCGGGTAGAGCACAAACGCAAGATTGGCCAGCGAGCAAACAGTGCAGACTATCAGAGGAACTAAGTCATCTACCAACCGTAATGTTGTTACTGTGTAGCAGACTCTTTCGAAACCTGCAGAATGGAACTGTTGTTAGCAAAAGCCCCAGATGACTAAAAAGGGAATTCTCAGGCAATGAGATATGATTCTGTGGGGTATGGTGATTGCAGTAAGGGCAGGGAGCAGCTTCCAGAGAATAAGTAGGAGTTTAGAAGGGAAGGGGTGCTGTGGGGGAGAAATAAATGTGCAGAGGGAACAGGCTATGGAAAGGCTGAGAATCAAGGGAGCACATGATACTTTGTGAAAACTAAAAATATTTATCTGTGGTTGAAGCATTTAGTGCTGCAGGAACAAACAGACGAGAAGCCCCTTTGTCCTCCGGAAGGCTAGAGGGACTCTTGAAAAAGGAGTCAGAGGCAGGAGAGTGCCATGATCAAATGTGCATTTTAGAAAGAACATTTGGGCTCAAGGTGGGGAATAGATTAGATGTGGGTAAAAAACCTTGTAGGAGAAGGTGTGATGGGACCTGAACCGACATGGTACAGTGAGCTGAGAGACAGACATGGACAGACTGACAGGATGGTGGAAATAGGATTAGCTGGATATGGAGGTTGACGGGGGAAGGAATGTTAAAGATGCCTCCAGATTTCTATCTGGGAATTTCTAGGGATACCATCTATGGACATGAATTAATATGAAAGGGGAAACACATAAAGGAGGGGCATGGAAATCTCTCCATCTCTTTCACCTAATTATATTATAGCCTAGGCTGCTATGATTAAGGTACCCTAAAACATTAGCTACTTTATGCAATGCTGGGACAAAATACCTGATAAAAAGCAACTTCAGGTCAAGAGTTTGTTTGGCTCACAGTTCAAGGCTACAGTCTACCATAGCAGGGGAGTCATGGTGGCAGGAGCCGGAGACACTGATTACATTGTATTTGTAGTCTGAAGTAGAGGGAAAAAAATGCTTGGGCTCAGCCATTTCTGCTTTTTATGTAGTCTTGGACTCCAGCCCATGGCATGATACAGTCTACATTTAGGTCTGGTCTTCCCACCTCACTTAACCTCATCTCAGTAATTCCCTCCAGACATGTCCAGAGTCTTGCCTCCTCAGTTATTTTCGGTCCTATAAAGTTGATGATCTTAACTATCACACATAGTGACTAATATAAAATACTTTATTTCTCTCTGATTACAACTTGAATCTGTGGGGCTAGGGCTACCATTTCCAACATATAGCTCCTAGCTATAGGCTTTTCTCAGTATGAGGAACAAGGAAAGTAGAGTTGAAGGCAAACAGCTTGCTGGCAGAGAGATGACCTAGAAGCTGTGCACCTTACTTCTCACTTCTTAAACCTAGTTACATTGTCACAGCTAGCTGCAAGAGAGTCCAGGAAATGTGTAGTTCTTGGTGGTTTGTCTGGCCAAATGAAAACCTGGAATGTTCTATTACTAAAAAGGAGGAAATGGATGTGTCTCCCTCTTTAACAGAGTGAGTGTGAATATGCTTATGTAACACTAAAATAGTGTGTATTTGGGTCTAGAGTTCAGGGGAGATCTAGGTAGGAAATACAAATAACACGTTGACAAAGATTGATAGGAACTTTCTTATATGTTCCCTGCCCTTTCTAAATGGCTGACGTCTGACCCATCTGAAAGAACCAGGATGGTTTCTAAGGTTCCTCTGCACTGCAGGATAAAGACTGATCCCTTTCAGTACTGCTTTGGTCCCGTTGGAACAGCACATAAGCCAGCTAGACGTCACCCATAGTTCATTTCAGATCTGTGGATGATGAAACAAATCAGATAGAAAGGAGATAGATGTCTGTTTTTTTATCTACACGGTGGCGGCAGAGTGAGAAAGCATGGCCCAGCTGGAGACATAGGAAGTATGCTTAATGAGTGGCGGGCTCTGTGTGCACAGGCATCAGAGCTATTGGCAGCAAATGATAACTAGGCCATGAGCAAAGCCCGCCCCCGGGTGGCATTGAGCACAATCCTGTCTGAAATGGGCACATGGTGTTGACCTTTGAGATTCTTAGAAGGAAAACATACTAGAATGTTAGCATAAAAGAAAAAAAAAAACTTCAAATGGTCTATCTGTTTACCCCATAACTAATATAGCTGAAGGATTCAGGTACTGAGTTAGCGAAGAAGAGACACGGATTCTAGCCAGTTTAAGCAGGGAAGAAATTTTTTGGAAACAATCTGATTGACTTGGGGAGTCAGTTGGGAAACTTAGAGAACAAAGCTCAGAAAACAGACAGGTATAAAGGTAATGCCTACTACTCTTAGTAAATACTTTATTTTATTTTTTTATCCTTAGTTGATCAAGAAGATGGTTTCTGCTTCTAGAAGAAAACTATCAAGCTGCATTTTCTTTGTCTTTAAACTTTTAACCTGCAGTTGGACACTGGGCAAATGCTTCCATCCCGGATACTCAGGGATGTACAGTCATTCTTTACTTGGCTGGACTATGGGGCTAACCCCACTGGAGATATGTGCATACCTTCTAGTCATTGCCTACATTTAGAAAGCCTGCCCATCAATTGTCTTTTAAAAAAAGGTCTTGGGAGATTGAGACAACGTGTTTAAAATGTGAAACAAATGATAAATTTCTCAGGACAACCTGAGGGCAGGAGAAGGAAGATTTGAAATGCCATACTGAATAGAGACACACCTTAGCAGTCTGTGGGATACTCTGTGGAATGAGAAATTTGTCAAGTCTGTTTTGGAGACTTGAAGTTAAGTGATGGGTAAGCTTTGTACAAAGCTTCTAAAGATGCCTGTCTCCAAGGGTACTTCTCTGTGACTGTTAGCAGCAATTTTGCTTCTCTAAAATGGGGGTGTGCTTATAGAGCTGCCTCTCAAAGATGCTGGAGGAATAGCTAACAACAAGTGGGGAAAAGGAACTTGAAAAAAATGAGGGTTCTAAAATAAGAACAGCTTTGCTTTAGAATCTGCTTTTGTTATTTCCATAAGAACACAGTTTGTCATATATAGACTCCTTTTCTTCACACGAGAATTGGGGTAGGACCCTATTTTGCAGGCACTGTCTGTACTTGGAGCTGACTTTCCCTAGTCTGGAAATAAGCCAAGAGGGTAGCTGCTGTTCTGAGCTCTCACTACTCACATCTACTTCCAGGCAGCTTCCTAGGTGTTGGCCAGAATCCATGCTCTGCGCTGAGGCCCACCTGCTAAGAAAGCTATTCATACTCACAGGTTCGTGTGTGCGTTCATCTGCGCATTCATGCCACATGTTTTTAGGCTTCAGCTATATTCTATGGCTTTGCTATGTGTTGGGGATACAGACTCAACTAAATTCTGGCCACTAACCTTGGGGACCTTAGAGTAATAATAGAAGCAAGGTTAGATTAAATGTACCAAGATCTGGGATTTTTTTTCTTTTCTTGGTGTTGCTAGAGCTTAATGAAGTATTTTAAATACATTTGACAGGATTAAAGTACTCATGGTCAACTCTTTTCTGGAGACCAGGAGACAAAGTACACGCAAGAATAGATAGTGTGAGAATGACGACTCTTTCCTCTGCAAATGTACGACCTGTGATCATTGATAGCCATGTGGTGCTTCCTTCAGCCAGTGTTTAACTTTTTAAGGGATTTTTGAACTTTGCAGGTGTGCTCTGTACCACACACACCATCCCCTGCTCCTCCTCCTTTGCCTTTTCCTTACTTTCCTCTGCCTCTCTTCAGTTTTCTGGACTATCTACCTTGGTTTGGAGGGTGGAACTGATTCTTTCTGTACTGCTAAAATGATTAAGAAAACTTCAAAACTCAAGCTCCCTAAGTTGACACAAGTGCCTGAGCTTTCCTACTGCTAGTGCCCAAGCTCAGAAAATCAGCCTTCCCACTGTGTGCCAGTGCCCAAGCTCAGAATGCCTGCCTTCCCACTGTGTGCCAGTGACTGAGCTCAGAACACCAGCCTTTCCACTGTGTGCCAGTGCTTGTTCCCATGTTCACCACACCTCCCTCAATGCTTCTCTCTGGCTCCAGGCACACCTTTCAGCTCTGTGTCCTTTCATTATAGACAAAGGATGAAAAATGTATAGCTGGAGTGTACGTGGGACCAATTATGGATAAGATCTGTCTTTACATTTTAGTGTGTGTGTGTGCGCATGCACGTACCGCATGTGTATGTGAGTGCCCCTAGAAGCCAGAAAACGGCATTGGATCTTCTGCAGTTGGAGTTATGGATGGTTGTGAGCTGCTCAGTGTAGGTATTGGAAACTGAACTCAGGTCCTTTGGAAGAGCAGCATGTGCTATTAATTGTTGAGCCATCTCTTGAGACCCGTGAATGAGATCTTATATCATACCAAGGCACTGAAATTTGGGAGTTGTATCCTGGAGAGAATGAGGAATGAGTAGTTTTCAAAGCAAGAAACTGGAATGTTTGATAATGAAACTGATATGGATGATATAATGTGTTTAAAAAAGAACGCTTTAGGAAAAAATGTGGAGTGTAGATTGGGTTCGAAGTAGCAAGGCTACTTGGGACACTGTTCTCATACACAGGTGGTCATGCTGCCTATGTAAAATGATGGTTAAGAGCTGTGGAGCAGCCGGGCGGTGGTGGCGCATGCCTTTAATCGGGAGGCAGAGCCAGGCGGATCTTTGTGAGTTCGAGGCCAGCCTGGGCTACAGAGCGAGATCCAGGAAAGGTGCAAAGCTACACAGAGAAACCCTGTCTCGAGAAAAAAAAAAAAAAAAAAAAAAAAAAGCTGTGGAGCCAGTCAGCCTGGGCCTCAACCTCACTGTCACCTACTGCCCTGATGTAGTAGACAGGGTACGCATTTTCTTGGAGCATCAGTTTTTCATATGTAAAATGAGTGTGATAATAACCCCTGTCTTATAGGCTTTTGAAAGAATTCATTAAAATGCTGGAAGAGAGGGATTTGGCACATAGTGCCACACAACTATTACCTGGTAGGAGGAACTAGGGACCTGGTTATAGTGGGAATAGAGAAAATTCAAGTTTGAGAGGTATGTAGACCTAGTGACTAACTGAATGAAGTCAAAGGCAGAGAACAAATCATCAAAGCTGAAGTTTTTACCTGGGGTGTATTAGTTACTTTTGCCTCACTGTGACCACACTTCCCAACGACTCACAGTTTTGTCGGGTTCCAGTTCATCATGGAAGAGAAGGCATGGAGGATAGTACCGTCATGGTTTCAGATGGGGCTCAACTATGCATGATGGGACACAGGAAAAATAGCCAAGCCTTCGGAGAAGGGGCTGCCATCAGGGTCTGGGAAAAGCAAGGGGAGGTTTTGGGCAGGGCAACTAGGGTGCAGACTAGCACACCGAAGTGGGAACAGGTTCTGTATGAGGCAAACATAGGATGAGAAGAAGAGATGCTGTCCAGTGGGCACAAGGAATCCTATCTCTCACCCTAGACGTTAGGGGTGGGGCCAGAAAAGCAGTTCTAGACCTTCATCTTCTTGTGAGGATGGGTTCCTCATGAATGGGGTCAGAGCAGACTTGGGAGTTGAATGGTACTCACCTTACCATTGGAAACCTACAAAGTGGAGACAGGAATTGTCATTTTTAGCTTTAAACCTTAACACGTACGGTCCTCAAAAGTCTAGTAAACTGACACTCAGAACTCCTGGTCCTGTCCTCTCAAATGACCCAGCTCTGTCTTCAGTACAGGGTCACATTGCGCCTGCATGTGCATCTATGCTCATACAGTGTGTGTGCACGTGTACACACACACACACACACACACACACATACACACACACTTCTGACTTCAAGGACATGGACTAGTGAAGTGATGAGCACAGCCAGACACTATCCCTGTGGAACTCCTAATGATATATTCCAGCATGCTTGTATATAATCCAGGTTCTGCCCATTCTGCCTTTTTCACACTCAGCATCTCATGCCTGGCTATTTGCACTTGCCTAGCTTGGGGACCACAGCTCCACAGAAGCCAATAGATACTTCTTGATAGTCACGGCAACAAAAGCAGTGTGGGAAGCCACAGAGGCTTCCTAGTGAGAACTTAGGGTCAGAGAATCTGAACTTGCTTTACCCAGCAGGACTGCATAAGGAGATGATTTGGTCACGGGCGTGTTTACCAGGTGTTTGGAAGGGTCTACACTTGGCTGTACGGTGTGCTTTGATCTTGCAAGGAGGAGGTCTTTTGCCTTTCCCCCTGGCATATTATAAAAAGCCCTTTTCAATAAAGGATGAGGCTGTTGGGTATTGACCCAGGCCCTCCCAAAGCTATCCTGAGTTTCTGACTTTCTTCTCGTCAGCTAGGTCTCTCTTTCTATCATTTCTTAATTCCTCTTTCCTCTTCCTAAGAACCCTTCAAAAGGTAGAAACAGGTCGGAGCTGGACTCCCACAGTCTTCCACAAAGCAGCAGTTGCTTCTTTTCAGTGCTTAATATATATCATCCACTACCATCAGTATTTAGGAAAAAATGTCATTTAACCTTTAAACAACCCATAAGACTGTTACTATTATTATGGTTTTACTCATGAGAAATCTGAAGCTCATGAGTTGAGTAACTTGCCTAAGGCTACGTAGCTGGATTCTAATTTAAGACTGATTCCCAAATCCAGGCCTTTAACCTCCATGCTGTAAAAAGGCAAATGTGTCTGAGAATGTAGTTCTTACCCTTTGGAGCATGAGTTTGTGTGTCTATCACGGAAGAAGCTGAGAACTGACTAACTTCTATTAATAATTGGTCAAGAGGGTTCAATGGCTTGGCTTGCTCAAATGGCTGATCTCATTAACAGAGAACAGAGCTGCTGAGGAGGTTTTTCTCAGCAATCATCTAATGAACAAAACCCCAAACTTGACTCTTAAAAAAATATAAGAGTACCTAACATTTAAAACCTCAACAATGCTTTTATGGTGCACTCTTCCCCCTTGCTGATTTAATATACCCTGGAGAGGCTAGGGACTGTGATTCCTCAAGTAGAGTCTCAGCAGGGTACAGAGCAGAGAACTGGCATGGTCAAGTGCATGGTGTATCCTGGCAATAGTATCTGTGTCTCATCCAAACGCAGAGATTATTAATTGAATCCATGTCACCTCTCTGCTCCATTTATATCTCCTGGAAAACTGGAATATGAATAAAGATTTGAAGTATTTCAGGGCCAAAACTTGGTGCTGTGTAATTTAAGGAGTAACTGTAAAGTAATGTATGTTCCTATTGTAGCAATGTGAGTCAGGGAGAGTGAAATTAGCTACAGCAACGTTTGGGGTGGGAGGTTGCAACTGAGCTTCCAGATGGAATTGTTATTTACCCCTCAGTGGGGCTGGTCTACGGAATGTGGGTATGTATGATCAGACCCGATGATAGGAGATAGTCGTTGAGATGTGGTGGCATCAGAACAGGAAGCAAGGACAAAGGTGAAAATGGCGAGGGGGATTGTCACATGAGATCTACCTTTCAGTGAACCTCTATTAAGTCTGTTCCTTGAAGGAGCCCAGTGAGATATCATGTCTGTGTTGTGTCCCTGGGAGAAAGCATTATGATACTACTGGGTAGGTGAGGAAAATGAATCTCAGATTGCTACACAGATTTTAAGACCTTGCTACTAGTATGTTGCCAGATGATATTCCAAGCCCTTCCTGTTTGGTGCCAACACTATTTTAATATACTATGCGATCTATGACTCACTTACTACTTTCCTCTGCAAAGCCCTCAAAATTCTCATACTAATAGTCATATATTTGTTCATCCATTCCTTTATTTATTCATGGGTAGCTTCCAAGCGCATGGCTGGTCCAAAACACTCTCTTGTGTTCACTACCAAATTCCATGGAATAAAGAAATCATTTTCTCATAATGAGAATTAGGGCCTGTGTCTCACTGTGCCTCTCATGGAGGAGGGATATGGGTCTGAACATCAGGACGCATGAGTACAGCTTTTTTTGTTTTGTTTTGTTTTTTGGTTTTTTGAGACAGGGTTTCTCTGTGTAGCTTTGTGCCTTTCCTGGATCTCACTCTGTAGTCCAGGCTGGCTTCGAACTCACAAAGATCTGCCTGCCTCCTGAGTGCTGGGATTAAAGGCGTGCGCCACATGAGTACATCTTACCCTTGTCAAGGCTGCTTTGGTAAGGAGGCCTGTTCCTAAGAAGTGTGTTTGAGCTATGCGGATGAGTGCTGTGTACTGTAGACACAGAGGAAAAAGTTATCAACCAAAAAGCACCCTTTCTCACCTGTCTCAATACAGCAGTTCTAAGGCAAAACCTTCTGTCTCATGTTGGGTGCGGTGGTGCATGCTTTTAATCATAACACTCGGGAGGCAGAGGCAGGTGGATCTCTGAGTCTGAGGCTGGCCTAGTCTACAGAGTGAGTTCCAAGGTAGCCAGGGCTACACAGAGAAATCCTGTCTCAAAAAACCAAAACCAAAACCAAAAAAAAAAGAAAGAAAGGAAGGAAGGGAGGGAGGGAGGGAGGGAGGAAGGAAGGAAGGAAGGAAGGAAGGAAGGGGGAGAGAGAGAGAGAGAGAGAGAGAGAGAGAGAGAGAGAGAGAGAGAGAGAGAAAGAAAGAAAGAAAGAAAGAAAAAAGAAAAGAAAAGCCTTCTGCTCCAAGCTACCTGAAGTCAACTTGACGATTCTTATATTCAGCCTGGAACCTTTTCCATATATCTTTATACTCCTTTTCTCTGCTTCTCATCACAATTCTTCCCCAGCCCCCCACCTTTTTTGCTTCTAACACATTTCTAGGCTCAAAATTCTAGACTCTCCCATCACTTAAGGAGCTGTATTCTCATTGCTTACAATTTCTAGATTTTATTAGTGAGTTTGCACAGGCTCTTTGTCTCTCAAATTTCCTTGGCCTCTCATTCACTGTAATTACCCTGTTCTCTTAGCATCCCTTCTCATCTGATTTTTGTGTCTTTTCTGCTTTTGATTCCTCTTAAAAGCTGTTCAAGCTAGTCTACCGCTTTGGATCTGAGATCTCCTTTCCGTGAAGAGACTGCCTTTCTCCTTTATTTCTTCCCCTTCGCTTGGGTCACCATCTGGAAGGGCAGTCAATGGCTCTTGAAGTCATACTTCCTGATTTCATTGTTATTTATCAGGTATTTGCTCAGCACCCCTGGGCTTCATAATCCAGGATGGCAAGACAATATACTATTCTTTCCTGAAAGGGCATGAAAAGAAATCCTCACAGAATCGTTAACAATAACTGTGTACACAAGAATATGTTGCTGACATGAGGGAGGAAGGGACAAATTAGTCAAAGAATGCATTTTAAGAAGCCTTTGGTTTGGTTTTTGAATGATGGAGAACAAAATTCCAAGGGAAGTGAAACAAGGCATTCCAGAAACAAGGATTATCATGTGCCAAGACCTGGAGATGTGGATTAACGTGGCTCACGTTAAGTTGTTGGTATTTGTGAAGCTCGGGGCTCACACAGAGTTATGTCAAAGGGATGAGCCTGGAGGCAAGAAGCTAGCTGATTGATATTGGAATGTCTTGGCAATGTGGTGGTTAGATGAGATCTAGAATAACCTGGGATACAGCCTCTGGGCACGCCTGTGAGGGTTATCTGGTTTAGGTTTTGGTAGAAATACTTATTCCTTGTGGGTGGCATCATTCCCTGGGCTTGGAACCTGGACTGTATAAAAAGAAGAACAGGAGCTAAGTGCACACATTCATCACTCTGTTTCGTGACTGTGGATGCAGTGTGACTGGTTGCCTCAAGCTCCTGCTCTTCTGCCGTCCTTACCACCGTAGACAGTACTCTGAAACTGTGAGCCCAGATGAATGCAGACTAAGGGTGTGTGGAGGGATGATGTGATCACGCCCGTGATATGGATACGGCTTGGACGTGTTCTTTCTGTTTTGCAGCCATGGTTGAAGGCCTGCAGGTCACAGTGCCTGACAAGAAGAAGGTGGCCATGCTCTTCCAGCCCACTGTGCTCCGCTGCCACTTCTCCACATCCTCCCATCAGCCTGCAGTGGTGCAGTGGAAGTTCAAGTCCTACTGCCAGGACCGCATGGGGGAGTCCTTGGGCATGTCCTCTCCCAGGGCCCAAGCTCTCAGCAAGAGGAACCTAGAATGGGACCCCTACTTGGACTGTCTAGACAGCAGGAGGACCGTTCGAGTAGTAGCTTCAAAGCAGGGCTCGACCGTTACCCTGGGAGACTTCTACAGGGGCAGAGAGATCACCATAGTTCATGGTACTGGTGCCCTTGTTCTGAACCTAGGGAGTGGGAGGGAGGTCAGCCTTTCAGTTCCTCAAGGATCTGATCTTGTGGGAGATGGGAGCGTCAGGAGTCCTGGCATATTGCTTTGGATGACAGGGAGGGGAGAGTAGACGATGTAGCATGTCGGGAACACAGAAATAAGCCCCGGAGTTGCCTTTCAGAGCCTGACCTCCAGTCTTAGAGATGGTTTTCAGAACTATTTGAAATGAGTTTTAGTGGAAGAACTTGAGGCAGACATTCTGTACCTGGACATTGCCCTTTAGTGACCCTGAAAAGTGGACTTTCCTAAAGATGCCTTTTCCTGGGTAAGGGGTGTGTGCATACAAGGTACAGAGCCAGGTAGAGGAATCAATTCCACCCTTTCTCCAGTTCCCTAAAGCTTTAGATAAGAAAATGTCACAAATCTCATGACCTATTTGATCATTAAATTATTTGAAGAAATCAATTGATTTCTAGGAACCCAGAATTATTTGGGAAATTACCCAATTCTTAGGTGCCATTGTAGGCCTAATTCAAAGCTATCAACTACTCCTGAAAGTGGACTGAAACTAGATCTATTTGTGGCTGTGCTCTGCTTCTCTTACCTTAAGGATGCTAGCTTGTATTATTTTGTTCGAAATAAAGCGAGCACTTTTCCAACCACTATCCAGGCAAAGAAACAGAATTGTGTAGATGTCCCAGAAGGAAGCTCTTGTCCCAGGCCCCATTGTTCAGTGCCTCTCTTCCCTTTTGTGATAACAGATGCAGATCTTCAGATCGGAAAGCTCATGTGGGGAGACAGCGGACTCTATTACTGCATCATCACCACCCCGGATGACCTGGAAGGCAAAAATGAGGACTCCGTGGAACTGCTGGTGTTGGGTAAGTGGAAACCAGGGGCAACATTTTCATCTTTAGACTGCTTGCATTGTGTCCCCTTTCTCCCTGCATGTATTTGCAGACTGCATACATGGTCTTCATCTTTTGTGCACAGACAGGCCTGTTGTAAGGTGTTCTCTTTCTGAGTAGTAGCTGTGTTTATCACGTCTTGCTTCTGGAAGACTGTGACTCTTTCTGGAGCATTGTCAGAAATGTTTCTCATTTCCTCAGTGCCCCTTTCTTTCCTACTTTCATCTTTAACCCTCTTTCCCTTTATCCTTTTCTTGTCTTTTTTATGTGTTAATTAATTGTTCAAGAAAATGCCAGAGGCCTTTGAAGTATGGTACAGCCTAAAGAGAGATCAGAGCCCACTGGTGTGCAAGCACTTCTGAAGACCCCAGGAGTCTTTTCACACTCAATTGTCTCTACTTAAGATAATCAGGAGGCAAGATGGCTGTAAACTGGAGAGTCTAGTAATAAAATGCATCCCATAAGGAGAGCTATTTAGACCTGTGCTAGTTTAACTGGAGGGGGAAGCATCTGAGTTATTTTCAAGCAAATATTCCTTATTAATATTAACTGCTTCATAACTGGAAACTCCTTACTCCGGCTGCTTCTCTTCTTGTGGATTGGAGGAATATGTTAGCAGGAAATGGTCTCCTTGAAAACTGAGTGCATATTTTGTGTTTTATAAATGTTGGTTAGATAAAACAAACAAACAAACAAACAAACAAACAAACATAAAAGTTTAGATTAAACCAACACAGAAAACAAGAAAAAAAAACTATATCAAGGGGGATATAGGTTTTTTAGGGGGAAAAAAAATCACTGATGATGTACCCTTTAAGCCATGATTCAGAAGACATTGCGTTTTTGTTTGTTTGTTTGTTTTCCTTGTAGCCTCTAAAAGTTAGCTGACACTAATTTGTGGGAACATGCAAGAATTCCTTGTTTGAAAGGAAAATAAAGTTTAAAACTGACTTTTACCCACTCACTGTGAGAAACTCAATACCCAAGGATAAAGTAGCATTTTCTCTTTAGAATTTTTAGTTGTTTGTCATGACTTTGACAAAGCAAATGCTCTCCTGTCTTAGTCTTACATTTTACAAACTGAACTGCGGTAATATTGGTCTTCCTTGTTAGGAGGTTGACTTAAACATAATCCTTAGGGCCAACATATAAACTATAACTGCTGTGGCTTGTAGGAAAATGGAAATTAAAGGAGTGAAAGACTTACTATATCAAGAACACGGTGAGGTAAGACTTGAGATCTGCAGTGGCTTTTTAAATCAGACAGAGTCTAAGAGATACATTTTTGCCTAATCTCAGGACTCTTAACAGCCAAGTTTGTAGGAACAAGAAGTTAGTTTGAGCCTGCAGTTAGATAATTGTGAGCACAGCGATTTGACTGAGGCAGCCATCTGCAGAGAAGTAATTGTGTGTGTAGGAAAAGGAGGCCAGGTAAAAAAAAATCACTCGAGATAATTTGGTTCCACTTCAGCAGATGTTGGGGGAAATGGATGGAGGGAAAGTTGTACCATCTGAGGATGAGCTCAAATACACAGTGGTGGACATCCCTCTGGATTAAATCCAAGGTAACTGTGGGTTGAGGATGCCGATCTTGGGGCCAAAAGGGGTCAGCAGATGGTGAGTGAAAGGAAGGCTTGGATGACAGTGGTCACTAGTGATGGGAGGAGAGATGAGGAGCAGAAATTAGGACTGCTCTGAGGAGAACCCTGAAGGAAAACGAGGAACAATGTCATCAGAGCTCTGCATACGATCAGGGCTTCGACACCGATGCACCCGAGGAACACATGCCGCCCTGTTCCGCTCCACACTGATTAGAAATGTCCAAACTGCCATAGTTTTGCCATGGACAATTTTGGGCAGTATTACTTATGTTAATTATTTAAAGGAATTGGTTTCAATCTATGAAATTTTTTGAGTGCTTTAAAGTACTAAATGCAAAATTCTGAGTCTTTGTCTTTGACAGCTCTTCATAAAATTTTTCAAAATACTGTCACATTTTAAAAAATTAGTTGTTATATTCTGCAGCCACTTTGTTTGACGGTCTTTTTTTTTTTTCTGTGAGACCAGGAAAGCAACCTGATTTCTTGGTTCTCTGTCAAAGAATGGAGTCGCCTGGAAAGATTTCTGGGGTTCACAGTTTGCTAATTACAACAACATGAACTAATGGTTATTGAATTTTCTGTGAAGAATGGCTAGTGGGTTCATTCAAGTAAAAAAAAGCACTTGAAGACCCAAGGACTTGTTTTCAAATATTTAGAATGAAGTTTTGTACAAGAGGTATTGGAACATACTCTGTATGCCTGGCAGGTGGTTCATTAGTGGTAGGAGAGCAGAGCAGGGGTTGGAAATGGAGTCTGCTGAAGCACAGATGAAAGGTATGAGATTCTGAACCAGAATAGGAAATGGAGACACCCTAACAACAGTTCTGAGATCAAAGCAATCGATCTTGGGGCTGTATAGAAGGCCGTGAGAGAGGTAAGTCAAACAGGATATAAGGATTTCTAACTAGGTGGGTAACCAGCCATCCCTTTAACTAAGAGAGCATGGTGGGCATGCAGGTATAGAAGCAGAGGGACGACTTTAGTTTTGGACATACAGAATTTAAGGAAGGCTCGGATGACAATGGTCACCAGTGACCATTGTCACCACAGGTCACTGATGCCTGTGGGACACCAACAGAGCTCTAGGGTCTATGTTTCATTAGGACATTTTTCATAGATTGAATCCAGTTCCTTTAAGTAAGTAACGTAAGTAGTGTTACCCAAAATTGTCCATGGTAAATTGCTCGCTGACAATTGCAAATGTAAGTCTGGAAATCAGAGGAAAGCGAAGACAGGGGACAGTGGGTTTAAGAATCATGACCAACAGATAGGCAGAGCCATGTGAGAGTAGATGAGTCACCCTAGATACTGCTATAAAATGAACAAGGCCAAGAACAGAGCCCTTGGTGGCGGGTGCTAGTTTGACCTAGTGAGAGTGGTAACAGCGATACTATATGTGTCCTTGTCTTCGATTCCTCACAAACTGAGAGTTCCTTAGTAGCATTGAATGACGGGCTCTGCAGAGCCAAGGACCAGTATGTCTCCATGTTTATATCAAGGACGGCTCTACCCTAAAGATACTTTAAAATGACAAAGGGCAGAATCTATAGATGGTTCTTACTTTGTGCCTCTTAAATGTTACTGAATACTGCATGTGTCTTTGTTGACTTGACACAATAGACATCTACAAGTGAGATGAGATGCTTTGATTTCATTGGTCACAATCTTCATCTAGGTATTTAAGTAATTATTAGTGATGGATCCATCAGAAATTATGGTTGAAAGTACTGGTTCTGGTGAACTGAAGCAAAAAAAAAAATGCATTGGAAGATATCAAAATTGAAAAGAGAGCTAAAGAATATACCTTTCTGGGAAAGAATTTATTAGCTTTTACACAAACATCAGTGACTTTTCTGCCCAAAAGTTTGTTTCTACATTTGCTGTAGTCAGATGAACAGTTCCTGTCCAAGTGGTGGCACGTGGTTCTAGGCTTCTCTTTTCTTTAGCTCTGCTGTGTTGGAGACTTTGGTTCCCAGATAAAGGAGGAGTGGGGATAGGGGATGAAAATGAGAATGGATAAATGGATGAATGGTCCTCTCGGGCTTTTTAGGATCTAGATCTGTGTAGTGACATGGAGCGCTTCTTTAGTCATTTTGTAAACACCCCAGAGAAAAATAACAATTGTTAACATAGCACTTATTCTCAGCACTGTCAGAGACGCTCCAGGGCTCCTGGGTTTATGCTGCAGGAATTGTGGAAAATATCTTTAGGGCTCCCATGGTAGAAAAAAAGAAAACCAAGCAAACAACTTAAATGTTGTTTTCCATTCTTGTATTTTCCCAACAAAAAACATTAGCCTTAAGAGAGAAAGCACAAACAGCCCATTAGGTCAGTTGTCCACTGCTTAGCACTGGAGATCAGAGCTTCCTGGCGGTAGTGCCCCAATATAAAGAGAAGGCATACAGGAATCCTCCTCCTGCCTCCTCCTCCTGGCCAAATAGGTATCAGCCAAAGTGATGGCAGCATTGTGACCACCACTAATGTTACAATACACTGAAATTAACTCACAATGCTCTCCTGTAATACTTTTATGGGGCAGGAGTGTAGGAATTATTCCCTTCATTTTTCAAATTAAAGAAAATCAATGCCCTGCTTTTATGATTGCACACTAGTTTTCAGAAAATGTTGATGATTAAACCCCATTGTCTTGGTCTCTAACTTTATCTGCTTTCACAGTACCACAAATCCTATGTGTACTGAGACACTATGGATTAAGCTAGGTACTAAAAACTGTGGTTGCTGCTAGGGGGTGTAGGTCATGATTTCTACTTGCCCTGGGCTTGTTTCCTTGATTCTCTACATTTCTTCCTTAACCTCTGTATAAGCATTGACCTAGGCCTTCACTTCAAAGGCACATTTGCTCTGGTCTCCATTGAATACCTCCCTGCTGAGCATGACTCACCCCTCTTCCCACCCCGTACACCTGAACCTCGCTCAGTGGCTGTGGATGCTTCCTTCAGAGGTTTCAGAAATACCCAAAGATGTGTGATTCGTGGAAACCAGAGGACAACCACTGCTTCGACATTAAACAGGAAAACCATCCCAAACACCCTTTGCTGTCTTTTTGATGATTCAGAAGGTAAAGTCTTTCTGAAGTTGGAAAAGCACACAGTGTTTTGGTGCTTTGAGATGACAGTGACAGATACCTTAGAAATATTTAGACAGGGCGGATGATGGTAGGGCTGTACCAGCAGATAGTCACTGAAGTTGGGGGTGTCCAGAAAAAAACCACTTGAGGTTAGACATGGGTCTGGGATCGGTGGCAAGGATTGGCTGTTTATAACCTGGAACCGTGCCACTGTTTGGTTAGGAATGAAGTTCCCTGGGGCAGCTCCAGCTGGCAGGAAAAAGACTTCACCATTTCAGGAAGGCTCATGCAGGGAAGTTATTATTTTAAAATCTAAAAGCAGCTCACCTTGTTCTTACTTCTTTCTATGGACAGTATAAGGGCCCGACCTTTTCTTTCTGATGTCCCTGGTGGAGGCTTGTTGTTTAAAGGCCTTTAATTTTAAAAGGGGGGACAGAGCCTCTGTGGAAATGAGGCTGAGCGAACACTCCTGCCTCTAGCTTGGCATTAGAATAAGAGGTCATGAGCCAGAGGGTGCTTAGGTTCAAGCTAAGGGAGACATTCCTAATGGTAAATAACAGGCTTTTCACATTATTATAATGAAATTATGGGTGGTTTGGAGAAATCACAGAAACTCCTTCTCTGATGAGCTTTAACACATAAAACAAGTTCAATCCAGGTTGCCTAGATACAAGGATAAACAAAATGGCATTACAGAGACCTTTCAATGATTTTTTTTCTACTCCATTTCAAAGACCCCAGATTTCAAAATTAATTCTCCATAGAAGACAATTCCTCCAATACCCTTCAATGCTTTGTTTTGTTTTTAATACTGTTTCTGTCTCAGAAAAAAAATGATCATGCTTATTGATCATACTTTAAGCCAAAGAGTAAAGTACAGAAGAAGAAATTATCCCTGAAAAGCCCACTCATTCGAGCTGTCATGTTTTCCACAATTATTTTGATTGCAAAGGATGGAGGCTCCAATGAACATAGGTGCATCTTTTTGGCTTAGGTAACAAGCAAACCCCAGGGTTATTCCCAGCTTCAATCAATGAGTCCTCGTGGCAGATCAGTGTACCAAAGAGCTGGTCTTTCCTTGCCTCCACCTCCTGCTCTGCTCCTTCCTCAGTATCATTTTCAGGCAGGCTCTCTTCACATGAAGCATAGAGGACCTGGACAGGCCCCTGCCTCCGCCTACCTCAGGAGGATAGAGCTCATCTCTCAGCAGAGTTCCTGCAAAAGCCCTGTTGTTGAAGGGATACAGTCATCCCCCATTTGGGGCTGCCCAGGGAAAGAGAAGCAGTTTCCTAAAGGAAACCAGGCAGTTGTTTCCAAATGAAGACGAAAGGAATGCCAGGCAGGCAAAAACACACACTGTTAACATTTTGTGGAATTCATCATCAGTTTCTGCTTCTTTATGGGCCAAATGTAGTGCTAACTGAGAAGGCCAGAAATAGGTGTGCTCTCAGCAGGTCCTTGTGAGTAAGCACTAATTTGGGATTGATTTTTCCTCCCGTAAATACAATGCTGCAGAATTACCTTTGTTTTCTTGTCATGTTCCTATTATTTCTTCCATCTCCTCCTGTGGCTTACCCAAGAGTACAGCATCTATTACCTAGACAAGTGGAGGAATGGGCGGGCATGGATTTTTCTTTTAATTCAAGCTATTCACAGTCCTATGCCTAGTATAAATAAACGTCTCTGTTCACTGGTATTTTAAAAAGCCATTACGAACTGAATAAGTAATCAATGAAATTTTGCCGGGGGGGGGGGGGACATCTCCCACGAGGTGACTCTAGGGATATTTAATGGAAGTATTTCCTAAGATTGTGAAGGAATGTCCTAGCACCCACCCCTGCATTCCTGCAGTTCCAGTTTGGACCCTGTCCCACATCCCAGTGATTTTAGTTCAGGCTGTTCAGAAAGGCTACTTGTTGCCAAGACTCCCCTTCCCCCTTCTCTCCCTCTTTGCCAGCCATAGCCTGGTGCTGCTAACCAAGGAGATTTGCCTATTAGAAGGGCCTCAGCTCCCAGAGTTCCCATGGCAACAGCCTCCTTGGAGGTCTTTGTTGCTTGCTAAAACTTTGATCTCAGAGAGTGGCTGCTGCTGTTTCTCTCTGGAAGATTTACAAACAGAGGAAGAAGGGCAGAAGAATTGGAGAAGAAAAAAGTTTACTCCTGGCAGAGGGAAGAGAAAAAAAAATGAATTACAGAGAGAGCCACACTCTTGCCATAAGTCTGGAGAGAACTTCTGGAGCATCTTAAGGGCTGGGCTGTGCCCACATTTCATTTGTAGATTTGACCATGTTTCAGTGTTTTGGACTCACCCCTAGCAAATGTGGGAACATCCTACTTCAGCACACACCTGCACCTTCAGGATTCCAGAGGGGCTGCGACAACCCCACAGACTCCCATGAACAGAGGGACAGGAAATGAGGACTGGGTTTTTCTAGGCAATGCCCTGATCTCTCTCCTCCAACCTCTTTGGCCTACCTCTGGCTGGCTCTGCCCTAAACTTACTTAGGCATCTCGGCTGTTCTTGTTTTTATAAGATATGAGAAAATGTGTTGAAAGGATAGAGGAGAGAGAAGGGCCAGAGGAGTTACTCAGGCATCAGGAGGAGTCCTGCCTCCCCTTAGTGACTGTAGCTAGGAGGAGAAGAGATATGATTCCTTCAGAGATATGGGGCCAAGCCTTTCATGCTCTGAAAGGACTTCTCTTAGCCTCAAGAATTCATTGCATAACTCCAGTCTTGCTCATTGATAGACACCACAGAGTGGATCAGTATTGCTTCAATTATGACTTCTGTTTAAATGAGGATAAAAATGTAATGAGTATTTTTAGTTGTATTGGGACCCCACACAAGGAAGATACAAAATACATAAATAGCCATCTTGTCCCTATTAAAATTCTGTGTCTTTTGTGAAGATAAAAGTTACAGTTTGGCTGTGATGGAAGAGCAGCATAAGAAAAACCTAAAGCTGTGCTTGGATAGTAAGTATCTGGGCCGCTGATTCACAGTAGAGGGGTGATTTGCCCTCTGGAGACATTTGGCTGTCTGGTTTTACTTACCACACTCACCAGGAGTTATGAACCCGGTGAGTAGAGGCCGGGGAAGCTTTGGAACCTCCTCTAATACAGGCCGAGTCACTGACACTCACCCCTTCCATCTGTACTCTTAAGCGCCAGTGGTGGTGAGTAAATTTCTCTTTGGATACGGGACATGGTCCCACGTGAACAGCAGAAGCTTGGGGGCCAGACAGCCCCTTGGTGTGCGAATACGAACTCAGTTTCCCCATCTGTAGAAGTAGAAGAGGGGTCATAAAAGTTACCCCTAAGACCTACTGCGGTGACTAAAAACTCAGCAGATGTTAGTTTCTTCTCCCACCCTGCCATCCTATACATGACCCACCATCCCTAATCTAAGGGAACCCTCTTTAGGGACAGCTGTGTTGGGGACGTCTATGTTCACTCCTGCTGAACAGTTGGTTTTCCTTAAGCACAGTCCATGGGCACTCAGGGATTTAACGGGCCCCTTGTGAACTGACCCATTAGGAACAGACTCATATTTTCTCAATGACACCTGAGCCGCATTTTGTCTTTGGGTTGCCTCATTTTGGTTGCTATTTGGAAGCCCCCCATTTTCTGAGAGGATGGCTCTTAGCTAACTACAAGGATTCGATTGTAGAGCTTATTCAGTGATGTCTAGTGGCATTTGGAGGAGACCCATGACTTGGATTAGGAGCTATCTGAGTGGGCCTGGGAAGGCAGTGACAAAATGTATAATCTACACGAGGATACGCTTAAGAGGGAAAGGTGAGGGGGAACTCCAGAAGTCATTTATGGCAAGTCCAGGCTCAAACACTGGCATTTTCCAGAACTGGTTAATGGTGGTCGCCCATCTCAAGAGCCTCCTGTGGTTTGAACAAAACAGAATCCTGTCTGCTCCCTTTGGCCAGCCCAGCCCTTACAGCTTGCTGGCATTTCATTTATGAGGACTTAGGGATGTTATGTCTCCCTTCATTAACATGAATCAAGCATTGCGGCCCAGCGAAAGCATGGTGCCTTCACGGTGTGGTAGCTGGTTGGAAAATACATCCTAAGATTTCTGACCTGTCACAGCTTTTCACTGTCCTGCGTCGTTTAAGAAAACAAATGAGGCCTGGCAGGCGCTCTTCACGGTCCCCGGGTCCCTCATCCACCAGGGCCAAGGCTGGAGCTGAGCCCCGCCTCCCCTCGCTCCTCACACGCAGCCCAGCTCACTATTTTTTGCCTCACTTGTTGCTCATCCCCGTGGGAGGAACGGGCCCTTCAATTAGCGTGCATTCCTGACCACCGCGGTTGCCGTGGTTACCCCGGGTGGCGCTGGAGCAGCTGGGTCAACCCGCGCGCTCGGCTCGCTTTGTGGTCTGCGGAGCCAGCGCCCGCCAGCGCGGGGGCGGAGATGCGGGGGCCCCCCCGCGCTGGAGTGGGTGGTACTGGGAAATCGGCTCAGCCCGGGGAGGAAAGAAAGGCAGCCCTCAAAGCCGGTCAGGAGACAGTTCCATTTTCTTCAAAGCCAGCTGCCGCTATTCAAGCGTGCAGGTTTGGTTCAGCGGAGAACTGTGCCTCGGATTTTGTTGAATTGGCTTCCCAGAGAGGGCTCTGGGAAAGGGTCCATGATGGAAGCCCCTTATACTAAGAGAGGGCTGGCCACCGAGGAAAGAGCAGGAACTCTGGCCTTGCATGACCTCTCAAGCTGTGTACCCTGTTGGCCTGCCTGTGACCTCGGGGCCTCTCCCCCCCGCAAATCTGCACCCACCCCTGCCTCCCGCTAAGGAAAGTAGTGGTCCCTGAATATTGGATGTAGTCTCGGGAGTCGGGGGGATGTCTTTGTGCTAGTCTGTTTCCAGCACAAATAAGTGCAAGAAATCACACCGGTCCCCTAAAACTCAATTTCTGCCTTCAGTGGCATCGCCCCTTCCTCATCAATTTTAAGTCAGTCTGGTTCTCTTTCGCGTTTCACCTCAGACCAAGTCAAGCATGCTGTATTACTAATGGTATTTTCCATCCATTCACTCTCACAGGGTGGGAAGTGGGATCACTGCAGCACTTTGCACAGCCTAAGTACCTTTGCAATCATTTTTATTATTGTTTATTAGTTTGCAGCAGCGGTGAATGCCTTTTAATTAGATCACACTGTGTTACGATGTATTCAGTAATCATTTTCTAGTTGCCGCTGTAAGAGGGTGTGGAGAGTTTCAACAATCTCCAACATTTTCTACATCCAAAAATTATACTTTCGTTATGTAAGTAGAGGAATTCCAGATGCACTAACTGACTGCAGCCATTCAGTTCAAATGCCAGGAGACTAAGAAGAGCTTCCTATATGTCCCTACAACAAGGATAAGCCAAGAGTGGTACTCAGTGACATCATGAGGGTAAAAGGCACAGGTGAAGTAAGTAGTCCTATTCCTGGCTTGATTTTTAGGCAGCTGTACGACTTTCTTTCAGACTCTTAACCTCTCTGGTTTTTTGAAAACACCAGGTGGGGGCTGTGGTATGGACTAACCCCTGTGGTCCATTTTTAGCAATAAAATATGACTTAAAGTGTGTAAATAGAAGAAGTCAATGCCTTTGACCAAGCTTACAATCCACTGCCAAAAATCTGGAAGCATTTATTACCACTTAATTGCAAATGATCCAATAGTAGTCATTTTACAGAGAGAATTCACCGTCAGAATTATTCTCCTCTAAGTCTGTAATTTAAAGTGAACTGAAATATAAAAGACACAAAAAGAAAAAATAAACACACGAAATGCTTAAATACACAGTTTATAAATATATGTAAAGGAAAGGGAGGCTCTATCCACACTTGTGACAGATAGTCATAAACTATATTTATTGGAAGCATGGTTGCCATGGGAATATAGAATAAAAGCAGGCATGTGTGTGCCCCTGGGAAATTTCCAATATATTTGGCATTTTAAATAGCCATAGAAACAACCCTTAAAGCATAGTCATAGAAACATCTTTACACATACGTACAAGGTCCAGAGGAAGGCATCTGCTGTCCTCAGAGATGTAGGAAGGCAACGTTTTGGAGGATTTGGAGCAGAGCGCGCAGAGGGTGGATACAGTACAGCCCTGAAGACGGATCCAGGGCATCTAAGGAAAGCTTGGAGCAGATGAAGCCGAGATGTGCACTAAACACAAGGGGGAGCAGGGAATTGCCAGGAACTGGAAAGGCATTTGCTGTCATCCTAAAGAGAAAGTTCACTCACACAGTATGTCGGCACACCTGAGAGCGTCTCTAGTTATTTTACTCAAAGAAATGGATAGAGGTCCCTGTGTTCTGGGCATCATTAGGATGGAAGAAGTGCTGTTTTCCCACCCTTCCACGAGTTTCCCAACACCCTGTCTTTGCCCATTGTGTGCCAAGGAGCCGGATTTAGTTTCTCAAAACAAGTTTGTAGGAAATCTAGAACTTCGCCTTCCTTTACACTTGGAAGGCTTGAACTATCAGAACTTGAATGGAAGTATGAAGGGCATGGACAAAAGCAATCTTTTGGGGTAAAATTTATATTCAGATTACATCTCTATAATGAACTCTTCAAAAATACACTAGCTTGCTTTACTTTCATTGGTGTGGAGTGGGATGGTGCTTTCCCGACTCTTAGATGGCAAGATGTTCTGTTGGTTGGAGTGCATTCTTGGTTTGCTGTACATTGAAAAGTGCTGCGTGGATGCTTTGGGAACTGAACACTTCCTTCATACTTCCTATTAAGCGCCTAGTGGATTAGGTAGAAAGCACTATATTGAGCAACATATCAGAAGCCTAGCTAGAAACCCAGCCTACCAAACTGTGGGGATTTGCTATTGGAAAGCGTCAAAGGATCCAATGGATGGATGATGGAGGGGGTCCTGGTACTGGCTTGCTGAGATGCTAAGCTTAGGGCGTAGTCCTTGTTCTAAAGGGGCTTCCAGCCTGCTAATGGAGGCACATGTTAAGGAATCACTGTCGAGAGATCAATGTTCTGCTGAAGGTGTGTGCAGTGTTCCTGGGGAGCTTGGCAGAGGAAGCATCTTATTATAGCAGCCATCCAGGGCTCTGTCAGAACATATTTTGGAGTCCTGTAGACTGAGCAATAAGTTCTTGACCAAGGCAGTTCAAACACTTGTTTTGTTAAAGAAAGCAATGAACTTCTACCTTGAGGGCTCTGGCTAGCAAGAAGTTAGCACCCTGGGAGAAATGCCACTAGGAAGTGAACTATGAAATGTACAAAGACAAAGCTATGAAACAGAGACGTAGAAAGTGTGGCAAGGACTGTGTCTCTGGCTAAAGCCCCCTGACCAGATGGATTCTGATGTCCAAAACACAAAGGAAATGGCGACCAGGTCAAAACACTTGCTGAGCAAGCATGAGGACGTAGAATCTCTGTAAATGCCAGCTGAATAGACTTCTATAGTCCCAGCACATAGAAGGTGGAGATAGAGGACACCAGAGGAACCTCTCTGGCTAGGTGAGCCAAATCAGTGAGCTCTAGGCTCAAGGGAGAAACCCTGCCTCAAAAAAATAAGGTGGAGAGCAATTCAATAAGATGCCCGATGTCAACCTCTGGCTTCCATGTATGTGTGCACACATGCACAGATACCTGCACACACACATGTGCCCAGGCACATCTGAGCATGTATGCATATTATCTGTGCACACTCAGGCATACACACAGTCCAAGGAGGCTGGCAAAAACAGACAAAGCAGGAAGAAGGTCCTTTGGGATTAGTATGTCTTATGACAGGAAGCAAGTAACTAAATTGGAGTTCTTGTGTTGGTGTTCGAGCTTCACAGGTGTGGCTAAAAATGAGCCTCACAAGCGACTCTGTTCTGTTGCTGCTTCCGTCTCCACCTGACAAAATATACACATCTTTGTTTGAGTGAATGAATGAATGAGTGAGCTGGGGACATTTGGAAGAGAGCTGGTTTTCCAGGAATATGTGCAAACAGCTCAACTGGGGATACTTGAAAGTGGGGATGTGAGGGAACAGCTGGATTTGACAATTAGGAGGTAAGATATGCAAATCGTGCATTCACAGTGCGTGTTTCTACTCTGAGCGTTCAACCAAAGGACCACGTTGTGGCTGTGGAGTGTAGACCAGCATGCTACGAAACTGGTGCTTGTATGTGTGCATGAACAAGCTTTTGGTGTGCTTGATGCATTTGGCTTATTCATGTGGAAATTTCTTTGAAGGAGTGGATTTTGCAAGCCTTGCAGAAAACTGAGTGCTTACATGAAAACCATATTTTCTACTGATCGCTTTGAGCTTTGATTTGAAAAGAGTAAATATGGCCTTCTATCCACAGGGTCTGCTTCCCATCTTTCCCTCAGACATTAAAGTGACTTGTAATTACCTCTCTTAAGCTGAATCCTGGGAGAATAACAGTGATTCGCAGGCATGGCGAAGCGCTGCTGAGACCCAGGGTGTATTTACCGCTATTGTTTCCATGCTCTCAAGAGCAGACCTTCACTGGATGCGATAGAATAGAAGAAACGATAGCACGTTTCTAACTGACAGTAGTAACATTTCCTAGGGATTGTTAGGGAAGGAGCTGGAAGCAAAATGGTTTTCAGAAATATAAAGATTCCAGCATAAATTCAATTTTTAAAATGCTTTTCGCTCCAATAAAATCAGAGTCGCGGTGCAAAAGCCGGAGAGCTCTGTCGTTCCCCCCGCCCCCCCCCACCCCATGCTGTTGATATAGTGGTGTTGTCTGCTGTCCCCAAACTCTTACTATGTCTTGAATTCTAAAGACATTTAATTTTGCCCACTTCACTGCAAGACTCTCTCACTCATGCCTCCCCGGGGCTAACTCTACTCAAGTGCATTATGGGAAGCCTTTACCTCTGGAAGCTTCAGCTATTGACTGTTGCTTCAGGGAAAATGAGAAACTGGATGTAGACCTCCCTGTTGGAGTGTCAAAGTTTGTGAATTTTCTATGCGCATTTCTGATACATTCCTTCTTTAGTTCATAGTTTTCAGTTACAAAAATGAGACAGTCTAGAGTGCAGAATAAAGGTCTCTTCGATGTTCTCCTATGGCGCCCATTCTGGTCCCCCAGCAGGAAGAAAGGCAAGGAAGCAGTGTATAGTAGTTGTTTTGAAATCTTAATTTGAACACTGGTAACCAGAACTGTCATTCTGCATGTGAAAGCAATGTTAGAACATTGTCAAGGTAACCCAAACAGCCTATGGGGAAATCCAGCTTTTTCTGTGTGCGTGTGTGCCTTTGGAGGTTGCAAACTCATGACCCCAGGGTTCTGTACAGACCACAGACATATTTTGTTTGGCTTATCCACTATTTTAAAAATATACAAATTAATTTGCTTAATGTTTTAAAATCAGAATATTTCACCATCAAATCTGGGGTGAATGTGAGTAGAGGATCACCTACTACATTCCACTGGGCAGCTGTTGGCTAGAGTGGAACAGTAGTGGCCCCCTAAAGACACTGCAGTTTGTCACCCCCTCCATGTGCTCAGTTGTCTCACACAGCCAGCTGTGCTCACTTACATCACCAGCTTGTTCCTATGCACATTTGGGTTTGAATCCCATTCGCTGAGATTCAGATTTGAGAACTAAATATGATGACCATACCATTAATTGTCCAAATGAGGATATTTTGCAAACAAAAATCAGTGCCTATTAATAATTACATCAAGGCCATGGGCATAAATCAGGACTCTCTCAGAAAAAAAAAATCAAGATATACATACACCATTCCATCCCAGTCTTTCCATCTACTATGAGAAAACTGAGACCAGGAAAGGGAGGGATTTGCCTGAAGGAGTTACCAAGTAAATCAATGGCAAGCATCCCTGGCCGCTTTGACTCGTATCCCAGTGTTTTTCTGATATAACAAGTGGAATAAGTATGAAAACCAAATCCTCTTTGGCTATATGGATGTTTTATAGTTAATAGCTATCATAGGCAGATATGGTGACACACAGTTGTAATCTAATCACTCAAAAGGCAGAGGCAGGAGGATTGTGAGTTGCATGCTAGGCTGGACTATATAGCAAGACTCTGTCTCAAGTAACACAAAATGAATGTATGAATAAATAAATAATTAAAATTTATATGCACATATATATGTAGACACACCTATCTATCATCTATAAATCATAGAATTAAAATCATGAGACAGCCTACAAATTGGTAGCTTATGTAAAGAGTAAATTTATGTTGTGATTCTAATTAGTCATGTGGCCCACAGCACACCTGGAGATGCTTTAAACACTGGTAGACCAGAGGTCCGCAGAATGAACATAAGCACAGTTTCTCATTTAACTAGACACAAAATCATACACACGCGCACACACACACACACACACACACACACACACACACTCACACACACACCAATTGTCTGCGGGAGGGAAACACAACAAAAATCTACCATTAAGCATCTGATAACTGTTTTGTTAACAAACCTTGTCTATTTCTCCCTTGATAATTGCCTATTATATGGTAATGAATACTAAGTATGTGTGAAAGAGATGTCTAAAATCCAAATTTCTTAAATCCTTGACCATCTGTTTATTCCCTTGTTGAGTTTCCAAGGCGTATTTTTAGAGAACATTCCGGATGAGATCAGTGTGTGCTTTTAATCACGTGCTCAGATTTTGGTCCCAAACTCCATCTCATCTCTTACCTGGGGAGTTGTGTAAGCGTTAAGAGCACTTCTTAGTGTTTTGTGAAGGCAGGGGCCAAAGTCTAGCATGAGAAGTCTCTTTCAGGACACCTTTCGTAATGCCCATTTGGCTCTCCTTCTAAGGGACCTTGCAAGCCTCAGAGCCGTCTTCCCACGCCAGTTGTGCAAAGATGGAGGTTCAAGAAGAGAGCCCTTCTTGTCAAGGCTTGCTGTAGCTGAGCTGGCCCAAGCATCAGCCAATGAGAGTATTCTTTGGGAGTACACATGTAGCTCCAGGAGGCTTGACCAGGGTGCATGTTACCAGGGTACCCTCCTGCTTTGTGGAGAGTCAGAGGAACAGGGCAAGCGAAGACGGCTTCTCCCCCTACTCACTGCTGCCTTTCCCCAGTGGCCGGATCCTCCCGCAGTGACCCAGAGGTGCCTTTCCCCTTTGACCATTGTCAGAACTGCTTTTTCATGGCCCTCCTTGTAGAATAAGGAACCGATGACTTCTAGACTCAAAGTGTAAACCATGCATTTTGTTTCCTACACTGGATCTTAGCCAAAAGGCTGGGAAACAATACAGTTGTTTCTCAATGAGCAAAATCCATGTGCGCGAGTTTCGTTTTTATATGGAAACAGGACTGTGGATGGATGGATGGATGGATGGATGGATGGATGGAAAGGTATAGTGTGCATTGTGTGTGTGTGTGTGTGTGTGTGTGTGTGTGTGTATGTATGTGTGTGTGTTCAATCTGGACTAATGGTACTTGTAAATATACTTACTGTTGCATCTAGTTAAACGAGAAGATTCATTTGTATTTACCACTCAGAATTCAAGGCTGCCAATGTTTTAAACATCTCTAGGTATGTTGTGGTCCAAGACATTAATTAGATTCATAATAGAAAGTCATCTCCGGTATAAGCTACAACCCTACAGACCCTCAGAAGTGTGATGTTCAACAGCTACACGTGGTTACCGAGCCCTTGAAATGACAATGTGTTGTGGATGCTGGTGTAAGGGAGAAAAAAATAAAGATATTAGGTTAATTGTTTCTGTTTGTTTGTATGTTCTTAATGTAATTGCTAGAAAAGCTAAAATCACCCATGTTGTTGGCATTGTACTGTCATTGAGCAGTGCTATTCTGGAGATGCTTGCCATGCACCAAAATGAAGGAGGATTCAGTTGTATGCCTTAGATGTATCACAATGACCTTTTGTCATCACAAGTCAGAGACAAAGGAAGTTTGCTAGTGTGAAAACATGCAGAGTAGCTTCTATAAGGCAGGTTAACCTCCTCCTTCACATCTTCTAGCATCTTATTTCCTGTGTAGCTCTTTGCTTCCCAGAGCCCCCCGAGAAGCACCTGCTTTGACACCAGCTTTGAAGTTTCCACGCAATATCACACAGAAGGCACTTGAGTACGTACACCGCCAGCTGTGGGTGCCATATGGAAAAACCATACCATATACATATGTACAGAGTATTTCTGAAGCCAGAAGGAGTGTAGAGGAGTGTGTAACCAGTCTAGCGTTATCTCTTCATTGCCTTTGAACATTTTAATCATTGAAATATCTTTAAGCCATAAATAGAACCATGTAGCTAGTTAATTCTAAGTTAAAACCAAATATGTCCTTTTGTTTTTATGTGGACATGGGACTGTGTATGGATTGTATGAAAATGTAGATGGAATGTTTAGATACAGTTGGGTTTGACTTTCCACTGAAGTGTGTGGAGAAGGCTGTGTGAATGCACGGAGATGAAGATGGTGTATGTCAGTCTGCTCAAGCAGGGTTTCTCACAAGGAGGCAGAGATGTCCTCTTCCTATAAACAGTCAGAGATAAGGTACCTTTTCTGCTTCCACCTAGCCTTCCTTTGGATGGCTGCCAGAAATGCTTGCTTATAGTTATTCCCTTTGACTGAGCCCGGCCCTGATGCATCTCTCCTACCACAGAGCGTACAGAGCAATGGCCCTACGAGGTCATGGCACTGGTGGGTGCCAGAAATTGGGCTGCATTTTCTTTGGAGTAACCTCTTTCCTTCTTCTTTTCCTTCTACATCTTCTAGGCAGGACAGGGCTGCTTGCTGATCTCTTGCCCAGTTTTGCTGTGGAGATCATGCCAGGTATTCGATCATTTAACTCTTATTTGCTAACACTTCATCTGCCTGCTTCTGCGTTAGTCACTAATTACTTGTTTGATTGGGGGAAGGTACATTTATCTGTATAATGTTTGTTGTCTTTTTCTAGGATGAACTAAACCCCTTGGATAAGCCTTTGTATGCCTTTTGTTCCTGGGCCCTAAAAGAATAATGGGAATTAAGAATAAGTGGAGACAGGGACCTAGTCCCTCGTTGTTAGACATGAAGCATCATTGGTTATCTTCAGGCCCATCTCAGTATTTCACCGGTACCCGGATAGTTATGTGTCCTTAAGTATTATTTATTTGTATTCCTTATTTCCTAAATTATGTGCTTCACTCATTCACTATTGTGCAATCATGTTACACAGAAGTACCTTTTGTAACATTACCAAAAATCTTTTTTTTTTTAAACTTAGAAAAGACATGTCCTCCTTCTTCCTGCCAAACCATGTGTTCACAGACCTGTATTACTTGTATATTTAGACACTGGAAATCCCTAGGCATCCATGAACCATATGTCAAGATAACTTGCCCCAAATACATATCTACATCCTTTCATGCAGCTTCAGGTGAAGGTACCAGCCCTATAAAGACCAATCCGGTGCTGCACCGTAGCTTGTAGTTGAAGGAAGCTCAAGGAGAATGAAAAATGACCTATAGAAAGGTTTGTCTCCATAGAAGGAAAAGCAAAGTGTATAATTAGCCTTGATTTTTGCCAGATCTTTAACGTCTTTCTAATAGCAACAGAGAGATATAAAAATATCCCTAGCCATTGGTTTTGGCTTGATTGAAATTTTAAGAAATGTCCAGAGTCTTCAAAACCCAGCCTTACTAATTGTTTTCTGTGAATTCATCCAGCCCTTTATCTTTAGCTGGCTGATCTAACTCAGACTTTTTCTTTATTGATGTTGCTCTCAAGAACACAGAGAGACATTTTCATTGTAACCACCTTTAGCAAAAGTTCCCTCAATTTGTAAGCATTTATTTACACAGGTAAAAATGTCACATATAATGTTTCAAAGTAAAAATGGGTCTCTCAAGTCCAAGAAAGAGTTTCTGTATTTTATATCCAGTCCTGTTCACCTCAATTTCCTTCTTTTGACTCCCAGAACACTTTCACAGATTTATTTATTTATTCGCCTGTTTATTTATTGAGATGGGGGTCTTGCTGCTGTAGGCTTGGCTCATCTGGTATTTGGTGTGCATCTCAGGCCAGCCTTCAATTCATAGCGATCCTTTCTTCTGTCTTCCAAGTGCTGGGGTTAGAGTCACGCTCTGCCAAACCAGGCTCAGATCGAGTTCTTTTGTTTCTCAAATATAACCTGCTGGTCTTTTATCTTTAACTGCTTCTATTTCCCTGTAGCTGACCTAAACCATCTCAGAGAGAAAACTCCACCTTCTTAAGTTATGTTACTTATAAGGCCCCCGTCTAAAGCCTCGTGCTATTACCCTCAGCAGGAGTGTCCCCCACAGAGTTCAAGTCAGACACAAAGGCTTCTCAGTCCCTAGTTGAAGAGATGTTGGCCTGGACTTGAATGTAGTGCAGATGGATGAGTGGGGGACATTCAGAAAACATGAGCTGTTTGTTTTCTCTCTGAGGAGATGATGTTCCAACCAAAGGTCGAATGATTCAACCACTGTCATAAAACTCTTTACATGTAAAAGTCACATTCTCAAGTTTCCAAATGAATAATTTGTTTAATGGAAGGGATAGTTAATAACCAAACTTAAAGAAAAACATTGTGTACTGAAGTTCATTATGAAGGGATTTTGAGTGGATGGCTGTCAATCATTTTGGTCTTTTAGCTTTTAAAGAAAAGCATGGGTTATACCAGTCTGTCCAGGTCTCCAGGGACAAGGTGGACTCTTCCCAAGCCCAATAGCATAACATTGAGACAAGTCACCTGAGAGTCACAGTCACTTTTATGTAAACCAGATGGAATTTGCTGCCTTTTAAATCTTGTGGATGAGCGAATTAAAGAAAATTCATGTTCAGCCTCAGACAGAGCTATGAAAATTATAGAAGCTGACAAACACATTAGCCATGCTCATTTCAGCTTGCCATTCATCAGCACCCTGAGCCACGAAATTCTTGGCTATGCTGGCTGGCATGGTCATCTTGAGTGTGATCAAACCAAGCCCCTACCTTGGAGATGGGGCTGTGTCTTCTCTATTTGAAACTATGCCTCTTTTTTTTTTTTCCTCACTAACTGGATAGATATTGAAGTTTAAGTAAGAGTTTTGGATCTCTGCCCTGGTGCTAATCACAGGGAAGGTGTCTTGGGAAAGTAGATGAATACACACTGAGCCTGGACGACATAAAGACCATCTATGCAGGCCATGGAGGCACATAGCCTCCCTGCCCCTCAAGATTCAGATTTGCAGATATTGTTTGTTTGTTTGAGGTCTCACATTGTAGTAGTGCAGGTTGCTTTGATCTTTCTGTCTCAGCCTTCCGAGTACTGGAACTTTAGACATGGATCACCATGTAAGGCAAGAACTTTTAGCTTATAAACAATATACTTCATTATAAAAGATAAGCATTTACAGAATCCACATTAGAAGCCCAGCGCACAAGACACCCCCACCCCCAGATTTTGTCCTACCACTTTATTCTGATACAGTCAGTAGATGAACCTTTTCCTCCAGTCAGGAACCTCAAAGTCTCCAGTCACAGGGCTGGCTACTCAGTGTACCTCAAGAGATACAGGTCGCCTGGCTCTCTTTTCTGTGGGCCCTAGCATATCTCCCCCTGAGTTCTTCATGAGTCTGGGGCCCCTCCATCCTGGTTAGACACCCTTTCTTCCCCAGGTCCTTCCCACTCACTTCTTTTACAGGGAGACACCCATCCGTGTATGCCGTGCCCTGGAGGGAGGGCTACCTCGAGTAGATTTCTTTGTGCATCCTTCCAGAGTGGGTGTTTGTCGGCCTGGTGATCCTGGGGATCTTCCTCTTCTTCGTGCTGGTGGGGATCTGCTGGTGCCAGTGCTGTCCTCACAGCTGCTGCTGCTATGTCCGCTGCCCATGCTGCCCGGATACCTGCTGCTGCCCTCAGGCCTGTGAGTAGGGATCCGTGGGGGAGATGTGGAGTGATCAGAAGAAGTGTCACCTCTCCATCTGACAGCCATGTGCCCTGAGTTCCTCCTCTACTCCTTACCTCTGGGTTCGGGGAAGACCATTCCTGCTTCCCTCCTCGGCTCCATGCACATCTGCATGCTGTTTATCCACACCTGTCATGCATTCCTAATGCTCATGGACACTGTAGATTAAAGGAAGGGCAGGATCGGAATGGTGAAGTTGTGGGGTAAAGCTGCACCCTCTCCTCAGAGCACTCAAATAGAGAAAACCTGTACTGGTCATTCTCCTTTGATGCAGAGAACGTCCTCCTTTTATAAGTGGAGTGTAAAAACTGTGACTTTGGGGCAGCATCCGGCAGACACCCATCCGTTTTCTTTACTCATATGATGAAAATGGCCAAAACAGGGACCAGTTCTCATTGGGGGATTCACAGGTTTAGCTTACTAGTCAAGCCCATGAAGGCATTGAGTTTGACATCCCAACCATATACTAAATACATTATTGAAAGAGAGAGGAACATTCTATCTTTAAAATCTTTAGGAATAAAAGTGTTAGAAGGAACTGGGTTACTGGCTTTGCTTTTGAAAACACAGACAGGGGCCTTGTACATACACAGCGTTTGCTTTTCTTCTCCTGGAAGCGTCCCTGAATGACCCTTTGCTAGCCCCCTCTGGAGGGACCATGGTAGCTTATAGATAAGGTGGTTCCAAGTGGGGATGCTGCCACTCTAGGGTTGCTCAGCTGCCAGATTCTAAACACTGTAGTTCCTCATATTGCTGCCCTTTTCATGGAGCCAGAGGAATCCAAGGTAGAGTGGTTTTGATGGTCCTAGTGAACTAGTTCAGTTTTGGAAGAATGAATTTATATTTGTCTAGGTGCTCCCTTCAAAGAATGGAACTTCAGGGATTGGGGGTATGAGGGTTGTGGAGGGTGGGACTACATAATCTCTCTTGCTCTTCATCTCCCTCCACAGTGTATGAAGCAGGGAAAGCAGCCAAGGCCGGGTACCCTCCCTCTGTCTCCGGTGTCCCAGGCCCCTACTCCATCCCCTCTGTCCCTTTGGGAGGAGCCCCCTCTTCTGGCATGCTGATGGACAAGCCGCATCCACCTCCCTTGGCACCAAGTGACTCCACTGGAGGAAGCCACAGTGGTAAATGTAGTCCCAGACTGCCCACCCCATGCTTGGCTTGGGCCCCTCCCTCATTCCTTGCTGATAGGCACAGTCAAGTTCTTCAGTGATGTAGCTTTGGGAAACAGTGATCTCCATCCCCAAAATGGGACCCTTCCAGCTAAGGCAGGTATCTTTTGGAGTGCATATTAGTCTTTCCAAGGGCTACAGGATACTCTGAGCCCTGTTTTCTTTTTTTTTTTTTTTTTAATGTTCTTAGTAACTATAAAGGGAAGGAGATTGTTATTTAAACTGTGATCATGTGTTTAAATAGTGATCTCATCCCCACCTAGTGTTCGCGTTTCGCGACTGTACTAGGCACTGTGAGGGACGGCAGACTGTAGAATAACGGCTTCTCAAAGGAGGGAATGGATCTTTATTAAGACAATTAGATGCTGAAGAATATGGTACTTAGAGTCCAAAGACAAAAGAACTGGAGTTATTACAGTCTTCATGGAGGAGATGAGATCAGAACTGGGCCAGGAGAGATGAGGAAGAGTTGGGAAAACTGTGGGGCTGCTGCTGACTGTCCCAAAGAAGGAAGGTCAGTCGTATAGTCAAATCCCAGAGCACAGATGTGAACATGTCGGTGTCTATCTTGTCCAGCTGCCTGGAAGAATATAGAAGGGTTTGATGGGGATTACAGAGGGCCTTGATACCTCTCCAGAAGAGCTGGGGCTTAGTGGAGCAAACAAGTGGGAGCCACCACGGGCAGAATGCTGAGTGCAGAGACGGCACGTGGTGAGGTGGGAGAGGAGCTCAGAGACAGAGAACAAAGCCCTGACTACAGTGTGCAGGTGTGCTTTACGAGCATCTGGTGTATGCTGGAGACAGTGGGAGTCGAAATGCCATGATAAATCTGAGAAACACTTTGAAAGAAATGAGATGTCAAGAAATGAAGCAAAGGGGAGACTTCAGGATGAGCCCAAGTTGTCCAGCACTACAGATCAGAAATGAGATGACTGGTGAAGGGATCTGGTGAGAGGGACGGTCCGCTTTATTCAGGGACAGATGAATTCGTGCAGAGACGAGACTGAGGGGCAAAGGCGGGTGGAGAGGTGGAGAGGTGTTGAAATACAGCTTTCCTGGAGGCATTGGAGCAGGACTGCAAGCTGTGAAGGTTAAGACTGTAGGCATCGTCGATTTCAGTGACTTCCGTCTGTGTACGTGGGAGGTGAGGCAGGGTTCCCAGCCCACGTACTGAACCCCCAATACCTGGCTGTGGCAGGAGTGGATATCCTCAGTGAGTAATTGGTATTTGTGTTTGTCTCTTCCCTGGAACTATTAGTAGAATTCTGACGTAGGAGACTGGGAATGAGTCACAAGCTGAGAAGGAGAAGCTAATGATCAAGGATGTGCAGGGAAAGCAAGAGATAAGGACAGCACAGTCCATTTCTCTGAAGGAAGGCACAGGCAAGAGAAAACTGAGGGGAACTTCACACATGCTTTCAGTTGCTAATTTCTCTTTACACCCCATTTCCTTTTCCTGTCTGACCAGAACTCCTTCACCTTACTATTTATTTAATGGACTAACACAATAAAATAAGTCTTATTAATTAACTAGCAAGTATTTAAGTATCCCTCCCCTATTGAGATAGGGTCTCAGGGGCTCACTATGTAGCTCTGGCTAGCCTGGAACTTGCTGTGTAGACCAGGCTGGCCTTAATCTTTTCTCCATTCCTGCGTGTTGCCGTTTTAATCATCTGTCCCCATCATATTAACCAACTGCAATTAGTAGCAGAAAAATGAATTATGACAAGACTCCCAAGGCGCGGTGGTTGCTGACTTGGCTGCTCACAGTTGGGTGGCTCCCATGCAGGACAGAGTTCTGTCTTTTGTGCTGTCCTCTTTAGCACACTCTTTGTCCCCCTTGGGTGGCTCCCTTGATGACAGCGGTAGTTCTGGGGATTAGATACCTTTTGAGAGACAGAAAGCTGTGTTTCATCTTTGTGCCTCTTTCCCCGAAGTGAGAAAATGCTCCCCAGAAGCTCTTCCCTCTTCCAAAAAAGCCCTTTTCCAGCAGTTTCATCTGAAAAAACTCATGTCCCACACTTCTTCCTAAACCAGATGGGCTTGAGCTCACGAAGACTAACCTCTCAGGCCTAAACAACTATTTGCTTTGGAAGTGAGCAAAATCAGAGTCTGTTCTGTTAGCTAGGAAATAGAGGAAAGATGGCAGCCAGTGCTGACCATAGCTAGTCAGAAACCCTGTCATCATGATATGTGTGTCTTGTGGCGTCAGGACAGGGCTCTTTATAGTTCTCAAGAGCACATTCCTAGACCCGTGGGCAGCATTAGTGATGGTGTTTGGCCACTTTTCATTTAATGAAGATAGATTGGGCCAATGTAGATTATTCTTTAAGGAACACTAAAAATGTTAATAAATGCTGTTTTATAAAAATATGAATTCCACCTTTTTACATCTGTATGCTGCTCCATACATATTAGGGTAGTCATCTAGCCACAGTAATTTTCGGGTTATATTTGTACACAACACTTTTTTGAACGTTAGTTAGGAAAGGCATCTGTGATGAGTTACGTAGAAAAGAGCCCTTTAGTTACCAAATGGAAGAGGATAAGGGGTACCCTGATTACTTTTTTCCATCATTTACAGCTGCTACTCAAGCCCTCTGTTACTACGACAAAAGATGGGCTTCTCTTGGGCTGCTCTGGGTCCATCCTCTTTGGGTTCTCTGTCGAATATCCACACTTCATCCGTTTTCCACCTCACAGCTCTAACCTTCCGTCTTAGTGACTCTTTCCTGTCAGCGTTCAGAATGTGGTCAGATCTCCCCCGCTGAAATGCAGCCCTTGGTACAACACCCTGATGTTGCTTCTCTACTCCTTCTCAGCCAAACCTCTCGGAAGCGCTTTTAATACTCAGTGTCTCTGTTTCCTTCCCTCTCACCAACTCAACTAACTTCCATCTTGCTCCGCGCAAGCTGCCTGATGGCTAAATCTGATGCTGCCTCACAGTCCTCAGCCTCCCTTGACTTCTCTAAAACGCTGCCCCCCCCCGCCCCCGCCCCCGCCCCCGCCCTTCCTCGCCTTTCTGGCTCGACATTCTGCCTGTTTCCCTGCCTGTTCTGACCCATGCTCCTTGCTTCCCGTGTGCATCTTCTCAATGTTCCTGCTTTGTCTGTGGTCCACTCTCCAGCTAATCCTGTCTACTACCTTCATCCATATGCTAATGGTTCCCAGTCGTGATTTGTCCTGACCTCTCTTCTGCTGCTAAGTCCCATATATCCAACTGTTTCTGAATGTCTCTGGCTGGATGTCTTACAGGCACTTAAACCTTAGCCTCTAGGAATTCAGTCTACCCTTCAAAAAAAAAATTTTTTTTTTTGCTTTTCTATTTCAAACCAGAGTCTATATAACCTATCTTAGTGGATAGCGTCGTTGCTTGTCTAGTGACTCAAATCATAAGCAGGAATTCCTCTTATTCCTTATTCTTTACTCTCTTACCAATTGGTCGCCAAGGCCTTCAGCCTATACAGCCTATACTTTAACCATGAATTGTTCTATTTCCCTCCATCTCTACTGTAGCTACCCTGGTCCTCACTGCATGACCCCCTCCCTACCTTGCTGAGTGGAATTGGCTCCGGCCCCTACTGTTGCCTTGCTCTAGTCCATTTGATCTCAGTATACCTGGACTCCATTCATCCTTCTGACAAAAGAAGTGAGCAGGCAAGCAGGCTCTTGAAATGTCATTTTAAAATTAATAGAGGTGTGTGCCTATATATATGCCTACTGTATGTACACAGAATATGCAAATTTTAGGACTCACTTCTCCCACAGTTGAGCTGCCGTCACCCTGGGGGTGGAATCTGGCAGCTGTTCCATCATCCATAAACAGCCTTGCTGAGCTCATTAGGATGGGGCAGGAAGAACAAGCCTATATCCATGGAAGTGCACCTTGGAGACTGCCTGCGCAGGGCTTCTAAGTCACAGTCGGGCTATAAATGCGGAAATTGATCGAAACATAATCCAACCTTAATTAGGTCAAAATAGCAGCTTAAATTCTTTAACAGCAATACGTCTTCTAGATTTTAGTTTGACATCCCTGGGAATTTTCTAATGTTCTGTCTCTAGTAAAGTTAAAATCAGAAGATTAGTGGGAGAGGGGCTGAAGTGTGTAGAGCTGTGCAAACCAAAGGACTTGGACCAGGCTGAACTGGAAAACAGAATAAATCACCTTTGACCCTGAGCTGAAACATCACCAAGAAAAGTCATTTTCTAAATATGCTGGACTTTGGCCAACAGTCTAGGACATTTTTTTTTTGCTAAAATACCACCACACTTCAAAGAGTTCTCTTGCTTTTAAATTATAGGTAAAACCAACCTGACACCATTCCATGTGAGGTTTTTTTTTGGTTGGTTGGTTTAGTTTGGGGCATGTTAAATATATATATACTATAAGAAGTATAGAATATATTATAGTATATTAAGTAAGTGTATTATATTCTTACTTTGTAAGATCTTGGATGGCTTTAACTGTTTTATGTAGTTCAGGTTAGCTCCAACTCAGGACAATCCTCTGGTCTCAGTTTCATGTATGCTGGGATCATAGGCATGAGCCAAAACACATGAATCTACATGTTTTCACATCAAGAGATAATCTGTAACTGGGGCTAGTAGCACACACTTATAAACCCAGCACTCAGGAGACTGAGGCAAAAGGAGCTACAAATTTGAGACCGACCTAGACTGCATAGCAAAAATGACCGCCATCTCAAAAAATTTTACCAATTTCCCCTGCCCTCAAAGAAATTAGAAAATTATAGTCTAATAGCATGGTTGCTGGAGTCTTGTTGATGGAAATAAAATGGATAAGAAATACAGAACAGTATATAGAAAAACTGTAATGCAGTCAGAAAGGAAATCATGTTGTTGGAGAGGATCAGAAAAGGTTTCCTGGTGATTCAAATGCTGTTGAGCACATATGTGACACAGAGCCAGATTCTATGGAAATGAGAGAAGAATTTAGTGTGCTGTACAATCAAACTTGCAGCTTCTAATTTTATATAAAAATAGCCACACCCTTTAAAGGGAGAATTGTCTTGATTTTTAGCAACTAAAACCAAACAGATGATGCTCCTAAAGTCGGAAGAGCAATCATTTGCCTGTGTCTTTTGACAAATTAGAAGAATTTAAGTCTCTGACGTCTCCAGGCTGCTGTGATGGAGAAGGCAAAGCTGAAGGATTCTGCCGCAGTGGAGTCTCTTATGATGCTAGTATTGAAAGTTAAAACGATCATCTTCACCCGAGGCTGTAGTTACTGTGACTTCTCAGAGATTGATAACCCGTGCGCACAATCTAATCTGCATCATAATGAGAAGTGTAATTTTTCCTAATGACACTGAAGACAACCTAAACTCTAGTCCAAGCACCTCCAGCTGTTGCTCAGCATCTCTCTCTCTCTCTCTCTCTCTCTCTCTCTCTCTCTCTCTCTCTTTCTCTCTCTCTCTCCCTCCCTCCCTCTCCCTCTCCCTCTCCTCTTTCTCTCTGTTAGGGAACAGCTGGTACCTAGTTACAAATAGCAACAACCTTCCCTAATCAGTGACCTTTATTTTGGTGACACTGAAGATTTGCTGTAAAAGTGCTTCCCATATGAAGGACACCTGGGCAGAGGAGCCAGGGCTGTAGGGAGAGGGAGCCCCTCCCTAACGCCATGCTGGTGTTCTTTCCTTAGAAAATGACATCGGTAATGACAGCCACAAAACTTCTTGCTTCCTCAGGCTACCATTCAAGGCCTTCCCTTCCTGGTTAAAATTCTCCAGTAAATCACCCACATAACTTCCTATGCCATACTTTGTAATCCACACAAAACCACTTGCTAATTCCAGTTCATTCATGTCTTCATCCCTTCATTTGAATGTGCATGGTTTGAGTGTCTAAAATGTGCCAGGCCCTGTGCTCGATGCTGGAGATACGTAGGTGGACAGAGAACTCTAGTTAAATTGTCTGCTTGGAGGTTATGGCCTATGGATTATTGCTTACAAAGAATAGTTTCCAAAGAGCCATGAACCCTTTCCCTTCCTAGGCTAGGAAAAAGTCAACAAACATTTAATACTCGTTATATGTAAAACACAGTCTTAGGCACATGGAAATCTTAAATTATAATATCTTCAGAAATTTTTAAGATTATACTCATCTATATAAGGAACTTGGAATGAACTAGAATATATTAAGGCCTATAATACAAATTCAAATCAAATGATTTTTAAGTTGGGAAAAAGATTGGAACAGAAAGAGACCAAATTATAAGAGCCAAAGGAAGCTCCTTGGATGAGGTGGCATTTAAGATACCCCAATTCATTACAGAGCACTCAAGTGCTCCACTAATTAGCTTTTAGTTGTCTTCTCTTGAAGTAATTACATGGAAACTGAGTCCTGATGGGTCTCCATTCTCCGGAGGTCCCTCACTAAGCCAGCATCAGCATGCCTGTAAGATGCTCGGACCCCTGTTTTTCAGCCCTGCACCTTATCCATCAGACATACCTGCCTCGGTGCAGACATAGCACTTCTGTGGGATAGTTGCATTTTAATTGAACAGTCTGTACAACTCTGTAAACGCCTCTGCAGAAATGGAAGAATGTGTAGCTTGATAAATAAAATCATTTCTGCTAAAAAATGTCTTCTGCCTAGGGTTTATGGATGGACCTAACCTCTGGGAGAAGGTGCCACTGAAACGTATGTGCTGAGGACTTGTTAATTTTTTTCTGAGCCATTTCACAATTTGAGATGGACATGGCCTGCCCAGTGTTTTCTCACACAGAAAATCTGTGCACCTGCAAATGGATGTGTGGGTGGCTTTCTTCTTCAGCGCTTGGGTTGTGATTAGAGCCCTGTAGAATTTTTTATTTTAATCTTCCATGTAAATAGCTGGGGGGTGGGGGTGCTTTGTCAGTAAAGTAATGCATCCAGAGACATAAAATGTCACTTTTATTGGAGATATATATATATATATATATACACACACACACACACACACACATTTACATTTATGTGGTCTCCTTTTTGTTTTTGTTTTTGAGACAAGATTTCCCTGTGTGGCTTTGGAGCCTGTCCTAGAACTCGCTCTGTAGACCAGGCTGGCCTCGAACTCACAGAGATCTGCCTGCCTCTACCTCCTGAGAGCTGGGATTAAAGGCGTGCGCCACCACTGCCTGGCCATTTCCTTGTTTTTATTATGTGCACCGCTTTGGGAACAGGGAATGTTGGAGTGGGATTATCTGCTACCGTTTTACATTCCTGCTGGCTATAAGACAGGCCCATGCTTCAGATGGTACACTCTCTGGAATACCCAAGACCACTGCTCACTTTGGGCTTTGCTGTCTTGTCTTCTTCATCTGTCTCTTTAAAAACAAACAAGTAAACAAAAGCAAAGCCTTCTAAAGTATCTCCTTCTATACTTTAGAGAGGTAGGATGCCCTAATCCAGTTAAGCTCCAGTCAGTGAGACTACATGATTCCATGCCTGGTGCTGCCAAGCCAAATATTTCTGGTCGTGTTCTAAAATCCTCCTTAGTTTTTCAACCACAGAATACGACTGACAGCCGTCCTTACTTGCATGGTTGTGAGGAACAAACTTCCTCGTAGACATTCAGCATAGTGGCTGGCACATGGTCAGTGTCCAGTGAGTATTGTCCAGTTACCACTAGTGTCCCTTCCTCATCTCCATTCCCACCCCCGCCCCATCTGTCTGTTATGCCTGTTGCTGTCTTATCACCCTTTGGGCTGATGTTGGGCTAGACTTAGGGGATGTGGGGAGTGAGCAGCCTTTGTCTCTGACAGTGTGAGTGATGGAGATGGAGGAGATGGTATTATTTCCCCTGTTTTAGTCTTGTTTTATTAAGCCCTGAAAATAACACCTGTCTCTAACCACAAAGCAGCAGGTTGAATTAAATTAGTCACATCTAAAATATGGCATTTCTTTTCCTAAAAGGAAAATGCTAAGGAAATAAAATGGAAGTGTGATTAGAAATCCATGTGTTGTGCAGCTTGTTTTGTGCTACTGTGTATGCAGTCTAGAATCTAATATTAGCTCTTAGGCACGCACCATCCAGATTAAGGGATTTTTTTCCATCTCCCAGGCAACTGGAGGCTTTCATTCTGCCTTTGTGAAGGTCTGTGATGCTTGGGGATCTGTCTGTGCACTTCTACCAAGTGCCAGTGTGACCTCATGCTGGAGAGTGATGTGGGCCCTAAACCGAAAGGGGTCTTCTTTTTTCTATTTAGTGTGAGCTTGTTCCTCCAGTGGAACTCAAAAGCTGCACAGAGGTGAGCTTCAGTACAGCTGTAGAAGGCCAGACAACAGGAAGGAAAGATCACAAGTGACTGAATGGACCCTGCAATGGGGTTTGGTTGTCGACTTCCGGGCTTTGCTCCAGTGGTACCCTCTGGTAGAAGATCTCAAGTGTGCCTCGGGTGTATAAACTGTAGTTTATTATTTCTGGGGGATTCCAAAGGAGTTGTTCTAACAGAACCACGTTTTCTGCTTGGTAAAATGAGTGGAGGCCTCCTTTGCTTGCTCTTCTGTTTTTTAGCTCCCTCTCGTGTGCTTTCTTCAACAGTTCGCAAAGGTTACCGGATCCAAGCCGACAAAGAGCGAGACTCCATGAAGGTCCTGTACTATGTCGAGAAGGAGCTGGCTCAGTTCGATCCAGCCAGAAGGATGAGAGGCAGATGTGAGCATCTGTTAGTTTCCTGTGACCTGTGCTTCTTTCAGGATTTTGGTAGCCGACAGGACATGGGGGTCATCAGATTGGAAGCTCTGAGCCAGCAGTTTTTGTGACACCACCCCCCAAAAGGACCTCTGGGGACAAGGAAGGGAATAGAAGGGCCTCTGTGGGAAGGACGGGCCAGTGACATGTGGTTCATGTTGTGTCTGCCTGCGGGGCAGTTGGTCTTGATCGCTGTGGTTTTGTGACCCTGGGTTTAAAATGTTTCATTAGAACAGTCCCCTTACAACCCCCTTTAAGTAATACTCAAAACAGTCCCTTAAGATATGGGGTGGCTCAGTCAGTGAAGTCATTGCTTGAGCAAGTGTGAGGACCCATGCTGAGGATCCCCAGTGCCCATGGAAACGCTGGGCCAACAGATCACATCTGTAACCCCAGGCCTGAGCTGGCAGAGACAAGCCAATCCCTGGAGCTCAAGGGGCACCCATTCTAGCCTGTGAGTGAACTCCAGGTTCAGTAAAAGACACACACACACACACACACACACACACACACACACACACACCCGAGATGTGACTATTCACTATCAGCTGTCTCCAGCCTGAAGGGCCCCAGTGTGGAACAACCACATGCTGACTTACCACCTGGAGGCTGCAATGAAAGTGGAAGAAACTCTGGTAAATGAATCTAGGAAAAAGAGGCTGGAATCCCTCTGAGGTGCCCAACCACAGAGATGGTGGGGTGAGCAAGGAGGCTGTGCCTTTTGTCAAAGAATGTGTTAATTACTAAGTCTGTGGGTGGCAGGGCCCCAACCCTTCACTTAGCCACAGCCGTTGGAGATTGCAACTGACTGCTGAGTCCTTAGAGTGGGTTCCAAATTACTGTCTATCACGGGAGGCCGAGCAGGGCAGGTCTGACTTGGATGGGCTAATTATCAAGAGGACGCTGGCAAGCCTGGCTGTGAGGTCACTAGACACTTTCTTTGAACCCTCTTCTTCTTGGAACCAACAACAGACTTGATGGAGCTGTTGGGAAAACAGTCCCAGACTAGAGGAATTTTATTCAGATTAAGGACAACATATTCCACCCAGTTTACAATTCTAAATTCATCCTGTCTGTTGCAGCCATTGCTGCGTCCTCCCACCAAACCGACTATAAAAAGACCATCTCCAGATTGGAATGTCAGGAATGCAGATGTCACAGCACTTGACAAGCTCCTTGTAACAGTGTTGTCATGGATCTCTGTAAGGGGACAGAGACAGAGATCCTAGATCCAGGAGAAGCTGGGGCAAGAAATCTATGAGTGTCATGGCTTAGAGGAAAAGTTAATAACTAAGATCAAAAGTAAAGAATGAACTTGAGTGTATGTGATGTCTCTGGGCTTGACTACCTGGATCCAAATGGTGTTCAAAAACTGGCTGGTCTCAATGTAGTGGAATCTTAGAGTTGAAAGGGATCTTAGAGATGATCTGTGTCAACCTGTGCAGTGTTCAGATGAGGTAGCACAGCACTTGGAGTATAGTAATGGAATTAGAAGAACTTAGATGGTCCCCAATCTTGTGACTTATATACAAACGTTTGAGCTAAGCCAATGGACCTCCTATCTCAGATACACACTGAGACTATGGTGGTTGAATGTTGAGACCTTGAAGTGATTGCTGACTCCACCTCCTTCACAGAGGAGGAAATGATTCAGGAAGAGAAAATCATCAGTGTCAAGACTAGAACCCAGATCACTAGTGCCTCCAGGTTGGCAGTGGAACAACTGTGTGGAATGACTCAGAATACAGTTCTCTTTAGAGGTTGGTTTTATCCTGGAGAAAAGAGAAAATCCTAGAGCGGATCATGGAGTGGTCAGTCTAGAACATCTGTAAGAATTGGGAGTTTGAGGTCCAGGTTCGTGAATTTGTCGGCCACAGTGATTCTCCTCTGTGTTACCCTTCTAAGTGGTGGTTACTCCTGGATGTTTACATTCTTGGAATGTCTAGAGCAGGAGTCTGCAAACAGTATCTTCTGGGCACAGACATATCAATTTCTGTTTTTTAAAAGTTTTATTGGAACACAGCCAGGCTAATTCACTTATGTATCTTCTATAACTTCTTGTTGAATGGCAGAACTGAATGGTGTGGCTCATAAAGCCTAACGTTCCCTGCTTAGTCCTTTACAGAAAATGTTGGTGTATCCCTGTCCTAAACTGCCATTATTAGACGTCTGTCAAAGGGTATGTTGATGTTAGTGTTCACCTTAGCAGAAGTTTTAGTGTGACATATAACCTGGACAGCTTGTTACTGTGAGTGGTCAAGTAGTGATCGTACTTACCATCTGGAGAAATGAAAATGTCAAGTATTCCCCGAAATTTAGAGAAAGTTCTGAACCAACAATATTGTCTTGCATTGGTCTCATCAAGTGCATTTTAAAGCGTGTGTGTGTGTGTGTGTGTGTGTGTGTGTGTGTGTGTGTACACGCCTAAGGGCTGGAGAGATGGCTCTGAGGGTAAGAGTGTTTGCTGTACAGGTATAAGGGCCTCAGTTTGGATCTAGACATCATGAAAAAAGCTGGACATGGTTGCAGTTTCCAGTAACCCCAGCTCTGTAGGGCAGAGACAAGAAGATGATTGGGGCTAGCTGACCACCAGCCTAGCTCCAGATTTAGTGTGAGAATAAGGAGAACACATCCAAATCCTCCGGCTTCCAGATGCATACACATAGGCATGCACCAGACACCTTCCCCCCACACACACACACACAAATAGACACAGTCAATTTCTTAAAGAGGAATATAAGTTTAAATTTTTATTATAATTGAAAACCCAATGATCCCTTGTGTAAACTGCCATTCCTGTGTGTTCTTGGTAAAACACGATGAGGAGGTCCTGCTGTTGTACAGAATCCCTCTGCTCCTCCCAGGATCACTGGGGATGGAGGGAAAGCAGAGGGAACCTGAGATACACTTCTGCGTTCCCGCATCTAATCTTGGCTCACCTTTCCCTCGGCAACAAGGCCTTAAACTAGTAAATGTTGTTTTTAATAATATTTTTGAAGTCTCAATGAAAAGATTTAGAAAACAAGTGGATCCAGTTACATTGCAAATAGGTTCACTAGATTTGTTTTTTAAGTAAAATGAAATCCAGTACATTTCTAAGTTCTATAAATAATCAAATTTTCTGGGTTGTTTTTTTTCCAGCCCAGATCATAATTCTGGTCCTAGTCCATATCCATAAACACCTCTGCACAAAGCTACTTAGGAAATAAGAAAGCTGTGACTAGGCATCTTTCTTACATTTTTAGACTGGGACCAGAGTTCAAGCTACAGCTCAGAGGACATAAAGGCCAAGGCCATCCTCCTTATCTCCAAACTTCTAGCCTGGCCACTCACCACTGCATAAACCTGGAATACTTTGGTAGGGAGGGGAACAGACCTTAGAAGTGGGCAGGATATTTTAGGCTCCTACATGAGCGTGGTCTAAAAGGTGAGCGTACTGAAACCAGATGTTAACATACTCTTGACCTTGACTTTGTGCTCTTTGGGGAACGGAATGGTGGGAATTGAGCAGAATGGTATGTATGGTGGTGGTACCAAAGCCCCTTTCTTGGGACTGGGCCAGGAGTCGGGAGGATGCTATGATTGACGGCTTTTTTCCCTCTTTGTCTCTTTTGGCCCAACATGGCTGGGATCGTCGAAGTTCATCACAGAAATTATATAGGACAGAGAAAAACATTTGAACAAGGGTGATGTACCAGGAGGCCAGCTGCAGACAGCCTGGGTTCTGGGAAGCCTGCCTTAGGTGGAACAAAGACAATTGTCTCCCTGTTCCAAGAACAGCACGTAGGAAGCCTCCCTCTCTGTAAGCAAGTCAGGTTTGAGCTGGAGCCAGTTCCCGCTGAGCTAGGAACACAGATACCACCACTGCAATCTACACACACTGGTCAGGACCGAGGCCCCCAGGCAGGAGTTTCTGGAGTATCCAATCTCAGCCCTTAGCAGCATTCCCTTCCTAACATGTAGAAAACTCTGTGATGGCCGCTTTTGTCCCTGCAGATAACAACACCATCTCAGAACTCAGCTCCCTGCATGACGATGACAACAATTTCCGCCAATCCTTCCACCAGATGCGGAGCAAGCAGTTCCCTATGTCTGGAGACTTGGAGAGCAACCCTGACTACTGGTCAGGTGTCATGGGAGGCAACAGTGGGAACAACCGGGGGCCAGCCCTGGAGTATAACAAAGAGGACCGTGAGAGCTTCAGACACAGGTGATGGACAGGGGCAGGGGCCACCATGTGTCTGTTCTAGTTTATTCTCCCACATCTCTTTCTGAGGGCTATGGCATCTCTCTCTCCTAAGTATGTTACACCCTTGTGACATCACGTGTGAGAAGTAATCACTGAAGGCTTGTTGAAATGTGTGTCTTCGGCCCCTTAATGAACTCGGACATTGCTTTCTCCCTAGGTTTTATTCTATAACCTTTAAAGATTCCCACCCATCGTCTCCATTGTCCTCATCGTTTGTCGTGCATTGTATTAACATCCTTGTAATTAATCCTTACCCTTCTAAAAAGCAGCTACTGTTAATGTCCCTATTTTAAGGCAAGGCAACACCAAGTTCCAGATGCTAAGGAATTTTCCCTGGGGTGATAAGCCAAGCCCAGTCACCATTTAACAACGTGTACCCCAGCTTCCTCCCTGACTGGCACCATCACCCATCATCTGCCCTCAAAAAGATAGTGACCCCACCTTCCTTTTACGCACTGCCGAGGTCTCTGTGGCCTCCTGACTTAATAGGTCACTTGGTCCTTGGCTCTGAGGGAGGGACAGCCCCTCTCTTTGTCACCAAATATTCCAGTCTCCTGGGACCAGAGCTGTGTGTTGCTATCTGCTGTGGCTGTGAGGATGAGTGGAGTGTGTGACTGTCAACCAAGGGTCTCATCATGATCAGAAGGTGACCTGTTTCAGCACTACACCGATCACAAGCTATTTCCAGGCACACAACTCCATTCTGATCTTTTCACACAAACTCGTGAAAGAGTTTAGGTTGCTTTTGCTGGACAGGCAGCATGAAAAATGCCGAGGTGACTCATGCCTCTGGGTGGAGGGCAGAGGCTGGGCCTCTGGAACGCTGGGGGGTGTCCTGCAAGGTGTCCCCCCCCCGCCCCCCCGCAAACGCAGTAACCAAGTGACCATCTGCCCGCAGCCAGCCGCGCTCCAAATCCGAGATGCTGTCGCGGAAGAACTTCGCCACGGGCGTGCCGGCCGTGTCGATGGACGAGCTGGCGGCCTTCGCGGACTCCTACGGCCAGCGGTCGCGACGCGCCAACGGCAACAGCCACGAGGCGCGGGCCGGGAGCCGCTTCGAGCGCTCGGAGTCGCGGGCCCACGGCTCCTTCTACCAGGACGGCTCGTTGGACGAGTACTACGGGCGCGGCCGCAGCCGCGAGCCGCCGCCGGGAGACGGGGACCGCGGCTGGCCTTACAGTCCCGCGCGTCGCCGGCCGCCCGAGGAGGCTCCGCTGCCGCGCCTGGTGAGCCGGACCCCGGGCACGGCGCCCAAGTACGACCACTCGTACCTGAGCAGCGTGCTGGAGCGCCAGGGGCGAGCCGAGAGCACCAGCCGCGGTGGCAGCCTGGAGACGCCGTCCAAGCTGGGTGCGCAGCTCGGCCCGCGCAGCGCCTCCTACTACGCCTGGTCGCCGCCCGCCACTTACAAGGCCGGGGCCAGCGAGGGCGAAGACGAGGACGACGACGCGGCGGACGAGGACGCGCTGCCACCCTACAGCGAGCTGGAGCTGAGCCGGGCCCCGTCCTACCGCGGCCGCGACCTGCCCTTCCACAGCAACTCGGAGAAGAGGAGGAAAAAGGAGCCCGCCAAGAAAACTGTGAGGGTGCACCCCGAGTCCTCCGGAGCTGGGTTGGGGGTGGTGGGGGTGCAGGGCACCTGGTGGGAAATACGGGGTTGGAGGGCCAGGAGAGGCACCAAGTTATCAACCTCACTCTATCCAGGGTCAGATGAAGTAAGGGTGGGACCCCTCAAGAGACAACAACAGCAACAAAACTTATTTTTTTAAGAGTAGATAATGGGTAGACTATTGTAGGAAAGACCTTCAAAAACGTCCCCGCTGGCCTTGACCTGGGTTTTTGTGGTCTTCGTGCAAAAGATTTTATGCATGCTTATGTGGGCGTTCTTCTCTGCCAAAGAGCACACATCTCAGAGACACCAACAAAGGACAACTTACCTGCTTCCTCCTGACTTTGGGTGTATGCTGGGCACAGTACCTTGCATATGTGAAGGAAGCCTTTGCCTTCACTCAGATTTCTTGTTAATGGACTTACATAGACTTTACTGCATTTTCTGTAAATGCAAGAGCAGTCTGTTCTTCCTTCAGCCCCTGAAAGTGAGCTATGGACTTCAGAAACATTGGGGAACAGTCACATGTCCACAGCGGGGTGCCAAAGTGCTTCTGACCCTCCCCATACACACACACACACACACACACACACACACACACACACACACACACACACTGTGCTTTGGCTATCGCTTTCCATGTCCAAGAATTTCTGTTCATCAGGTAACCTGCCTGCTGGGCGTTTTGTTTCCTCCATTCCAAGCTGGGCTGCCTGCCGACCTTGCCTTTCCTTTCCAGTGGAGCTCAAACCCAGGGCCTTGCCCATTCTAGACAAGCACTCTACCACTAAGCTACATCCTCAGCTCTGGGTATTTTTTGAATATGCAATATGGAGAGAAGGACAATGAACAGGAAAAAGGTGTTTGACATTATTATTAATTTCTCCCAAGCTATTAAGTGCCTTTTGTTATTTTTGAACTATAGAAATGCCATGGCCAAGGTACCACGAGGGAGGAAGAGGCTTCCAGGTGACTTCAGGTTAAGGCTACACCACCCACACTTAGTATTGTGGAGTTGACCATCATTATCCTTCAGACAATAGAAAGTTATTCTTTGGCCATGGAACCCACTTCCATCTGATGTATATTGGCTTTAGCATTTTCTGGGCTTTGGAATAATCATCACATGTTTAACAAAGTCCTGAGTCAAGGTGTGCCTGGTTTTGAGCAGGTTCTCAACTCTACCAAGTTACCATCAGTTGTGTGTGGTGCTCTATCAGTCTGTGGTTTAATGTGGGACTCTGTGCTTTTCCCTAGAGTGACTTTCCAACCAGAATGTCCCTTGTGGTCTGACAGTTTCAAGACACAACTCCGGATCACTAGAAATCAGATACAGACTACGAGATGAGACACAAATCTGAGAGTCAGCAAGCCTAGGACCTTCTCTGGCCAGCAACCACCTTGGAAGATTTGTTGATCTCTGCTTTGGCGACAGATAGGAGGCATCCTTTAAGGAGGCTGATTTCAAACCCTGGTGCCCAATCTACCTTGAGAAACTTACCAAGAAGACAATGATGTGTGAGAACGTACCACATAATAACCCACAGGGTCTATCTTGCCCCACCCACATTTCCTTAGCAGAATCAAGACTCTGTGTCCAGTTCTGAAACAGGTAGCTTTGGACCCCTGACCTCTAGAAATTACCTATGCTTGCGGTATGTTTTTCTACAAGTGCTGTTCTGTGCTTAGAGACAGAAGAATTTGTTACTACCATTAGAAGACCTTCTGCTCACAAGAGAGAGAACTTCAAGGTAAAACGTACCTTTTTATCCCCATCACTTGCAGTCATTGGTCAAAGAGTCTTGTTATGCTAAAATCAGAAGGCCTTTGTTGAGCTTAATGGCGGTGACCTCCTGGGCAATCACAGAAATGGCTTCCATTTGCTGCTCTGACTCACAGTTCTTAAGTGGCTAGGCAAACAGGATAGCATTTTGAAAAGCTGCCTAAGTGGTCTTTCTTTTTCCATTCGGGGGACGTAAGGTGCGTCTCATCTTTCTGTTGTGCAGAGTGACATCCAAGCCTTGAACTCCTGAGTCTCTCTCTCTTCCTCTCCTCTCCTGAACTTTTCAGGGAGGGGCTGGTGCGTCTGAGGGTGACCCACTCCACTCTGCAGTGTGACTAACTTGTCATCAGGTGCCTTTGACAGATGTTCCAAACACACACGTGAAAGAGGACGAGAAAAGGAGAAAGCAGTGATACCAGAGGAGACATGGGGAAGAATTTAAGAGGAAAATAATATGCCGTCTCGTTGGATCTTGAATGTGGGTTGTTTTCCCACAAACACACTCAGATTTTTTTAAATTGGATCTGTACTTCATTTAAGGATTATTTCTACCATACCGATTCTGCCACTGCAGGGCACCAGGGATGTGGTGTCCACCCCTCTTGGCCTCCCTGACCTGCCACTGTAGATGCTTTGGAGAGAAGAAAGGCACCACTTTCTCAGCAAGAAGCACTTCCTCTTCCTACCCTTGCAAAAATAATTGGTTTTGCCTAAGTCCCAAATTGAGAAGGTCCTGGACTTTGGAATGTTCATAAACTGCCGAAGTGGCCATGAGCTCTCCCCTTCTCATTATTCCTGTGCATGGAGTTCGTCCTCTCTTGCTGCTCTCGGACCCTGTCAAATGTACCTGAACTATCTATCTATCCTCTATGGTGAGAGAAGAGCCTGGTCACTATTGTCATTGTGTGTGACAGTTTTATCAACTCAGCAGACTCAGAAGAGCATCTAGCCACGACCAACAAAAGAACTGCCTAGCTGAGCCGAGTCCAAACTGGGGATTCCCACTTGAGAGGAGAAGTTTGGTACTCCTATGTGTTCATTTATCATCAAGGATAAACCTCTCGCATGTCAGAATGTTTGGCCCTGAATCAGTTACTCACCCTTCACCTTCCTTGACAGACATTTCAGTCTGCGCTATTGTGGGGAGACATGTGGTTGGGTGAAATAACTGGGGGAAGATGATGCTTGCTATCCCATAATCCAGCCGTAGTCTATTCTCTTACTGATCGATGTGTACCCTCTGAAGAAGGTTGGTCGGAATTTCCTCAAGACTTTTCCAGGGCCGCCTGCCTGGAATTCCAAAGTCTGTTCTGCTACCATCCATTGTTCTTCATGACATTTCCCAAAAAGGTCCCATGTGTGTGATGTAAGAAGCTGCTGGGTGAGGGTTTGAGGGATAAGCTGATATCATTGCTTGGAGGAGAACTGGCCTGCCAAAGGATGTCACACAGTTACTTTGGCCTGCCCTAGATAGAACAGGAAGATACTTCAGCCCAGCGCTGGCACTTCCGAGGGCTGGAAGACAAAAGCCATAACCCTGGTGCTGAGTTTTAGACTTGCTAGTGTCCCTGGCCTCAGAAAGCCTAGGTCTGGTCTGTCTGTTTGGGCTCTAAATACGGCAAAAACATCACTTCTCAATCACCAGCTTTTGATTTCAACTTGCTCAGGCACCTCTGAAGAATATTGGATAGCTGCGGTAGCTACTGTGACACTGAGCACTGTGTCAGGCTTCTTTCCACCAAAGAGCCCCATAGCACAGGCTACAGAGACCAAATAGATTGCTTTGTAAAGCCAGGGGCATGTGTGAGCGTGGTGAAAGCCGAGGGGGGCGATAGGAAAAACCTGTTAAAATTGGAAACATAAAGTTCCAAAGGTAGGCAGACAATTGTAAAAAAAAAAAAAAAAATCAACGTAAAGATGATAACAGGATTTTGAAATAACTGGGAAAGGGGAGGGGGCTCAGATTGCTCTTTGTAGGGCTGCGTGAATCATTTGAGTTTCCAGACCTTCAGTAGAGAGAGAAAGCAGTGGTTTCTGGGTGTGTGGATAGGAGACAGTGCTCCATGGACAAGGCAAAGCTGGCTGTCCTCGGTGCCCTCAACTTTTCTTTACACATCCCAGTAGTCTGTCCTGCACAGGAAGTGCCTATACATGTTAGTTCCTTTCCTGTTTTCCTAGGGCATAAAGTAAGTCTGGCATAAGATGTGATCTCCATCCACTTGAGTCCCTACAATTAGGAATAAGGAAGCTGAGACATGCCCAAGAAAGGATAAGAATATTTTATGCATATGAAAGTAAATAGTGCTATGGATAAATTATAATAAACCCAGAGATTTAAATTTTTTAAAACTTAAATGGGAATATTTTGATATTTAAGTGTTGTTGTTTGTCCATCCATCCCGGTTTTTTTTTTAGGACAGGCGCAGTGATCTGCAAAGCCAGGCTGTAAAAATCTGAACTGAAAAGACGTGAAGGAGAACGGAGAGGGATGAGTGACAGGGGCCCTGGAGGGCTGGAGCGCCTGCCTGTCTTTGCCTGTGAGTCACAGCTGAGTCAGGGACAGGCTGGAGGAGAGAGCTCGGAAAGCAGGTGGCTGGAGGTGTCCTTTGGTGCTCAGAGTTCTTCTCTAGGCCAGGTGTAGACTCATTAGGAGACTGAGGACAGTATTCAGTTCTCCCACCCAAGCAAGCCTTGGGGAGCTCAGCATCTGCTCCTCCAGGCACCGAGGACAGCTTGGGGTGCAGGGCTTGCACTAATGTAAGAAGTTTCACACGGCATTTCACCCTTTTCTTATGCGCTTGGCATAGGGCTGGGCACACCAGGGTGAGCAGGGGCTGGCACTACATATATAAATCTGGTTAGATTTTAAGCAGTCTTTGAGAGGCAAGAAGTAATGGGACGGACGCTGCTTTAGTTCATCCACTCCCCACCCCTTTTTAAATAGACGGATAAACCATCACTCCTGTAAATGAAGTCACAAACCTGTCCGATCTTTAGATTCCCAATCTTTAGGCCTTTCCTGTTGGATCTGTGTTTTCCAGAATTGCCTGGCCATAAGAATTACTTGAATTAGCAGAGGACCTGAGTTTGGTTCCCAGCACCCTCATGATAGCTCACAACTGTCTGTAACTCCAATTCCAGGGGACCCAATGATCTCTTAGGGCATCTGGGAGCACTATACTCACATGATGCACTCACATGTAGGCAAAATACTTACAACATAAAAATAAATACATTTTTTAAAATTAAGGAAGGGGGTTGGAGAGATGGCTCTGTGGCTAAAAGAGCACTGGCTGCTCTTCCAGAGGACCCACATTCATCCCAGCACATGGTGCCTCCCAGCTCCAGTTCTAGGGGAACCAATACCCTCTTCTGGCCTCTGCAGGTACTGCATACATGTGGTGCACAGACACACATGCAGGCAAAATACACTCATAGAAAAGAAGTAATGCCTTTAAAAGTACTTGGTCAAATAAATTACTTGCCTGGAGGGCTGGGAATGTGACACAGTTTGGTAGTACTTACATAGTATGCACAAAGCCCTGGGTTCAATCCCTAATGCTGTACAAACTAGGAGTAGTGGCACATGCCTGCAATCTCAACATTTGGGAGGTAGAGGCAGGAGGTTAAAAGTTCAAGGTCATCCTTGACTACATAGTGAGTTCAAGGCCAGCTTGGGCTAGATGATACTCTGTCTTCAAGAACCAAACAATAATAAATCAAAACCACAAGGATTACTTGACTGCCACTGACAAGAAGTGTTGTTGGGCTGTGCCTTGGAGAATAGATGGGTCAATCTGGGGTAAAGATTTGTACTCCGGACATGTAATTTCAGAGAGCCTTGTGGTAGATACCTTTGGGTAGTGTTAGAGTGAATCATACCTCTGGTGCACCCCTAACTGCTGGCCATAAGTATTGTTGGGGCTGTGGATTATTTTATTCAGATATCAAGGTGAGGTACCTCTGACTCCTTTGAGACTGGCACTGATGAGACACCCAGCAGTCTGGCTGTGACACTGGAGACGGGCTCGCCACTGTCCAGCTGAAAGGCAGCGTTTAAAGGGAGAGGGTTGGAAGCCCTCCCCAGGAGCCTGCTTGATATGTTCCAACTCCCAGAATAGTGATGTGTTGTGACAGGCTCAGATCAGACAACAGGAATTACAGGTAATTTTCTTATTCCCTTGATGCCATCCTGAATAAAACTTAGATCGTGAATAGAAAAAAAAAGGAGCCATCAGGGAAAATGGCAAATGTAAATCATTTTTAAAGGGTACAAATTAACAGCCTTGCTAATAACTTTCATTTTAGGACCGAAAGCAGGTGGAGAAAAAAAAAATAATAAAATGTACAACATTACCCCTTCCAAAATCAGGTTTAATTGCTGCCAGGATCTTATGGGAGTTTAGAAGTGATGTGCAGAGTTTAGAAATCATCCATAGAAGGTCTAAGGTCCTAGAAGCAAAATAGTGCCTGGTTTTCCCTGCCAGTACCCTACCTCCTAGCTACATGGGATGATCACTGCAGCTCAGAGGCCCCAGTTAGCATCAAAGCTGAGTAGAGAGAAGCTGAGCTGCTTTCTTAAGCAGCAGCCTGAGGTTAGCATTGCTGGGGTAATAGTCAGTTTTTAATGCTATGTGCATTACGTTTGTGATGCGTTCTGTTTACAGACCAGTTCCACAAGCATTCTCTCATTTGTCCTTCACAACAAACCCTGTGACAGAGGCAGGTTAGGTGTTCTCCCATTGTACAGAGTGTGGAGCTGAGGCTGGATATGCCAAGTGACTCGTCTATTGCCTAAAAGGTGTTTAGAGTCTTTAGATGGCCTTCCGACTGCCTAGGGTTCTTTCAGATCCCTGCAGTCCTCACAGGCCCAGACTCCAGTTTATTCTCTTCACAGCCGGATGTGTAGTGAGGAGAGTCCTAGTGGTGAGGAAAAGCCACCACGGAGACAGGCATTTGCTGCTTCATCCAGCTGCATGATGTTCCTCGAAGTCTGCCCTGAGAGAGAGGTGTCTTGGCTGGAGAAGAGTTTCATTCTCAGCACCATGCTGTGAGGGGGGGGGAAGGCTTGGACAGATGTGTTGCAACTTTCTGGATTGTTCTCAAAGAGGAATTTCTAAGCCAAGCTACAGGTTCACCCAGGCTCAGAATTCCAGAGTTGTGAGCGGGAGCAGACATCTTCACTATTATTTTGAGATTTTTTTTTCTCATAGAGGTAGAACTGAGGATCCAGATCTAGAGGGAGACAAAGGTGTGGGGAAAGTTGTAGCAGTTGAGTTGAAAGTCTGGTTAGAGTTTTGGGTGGAGCTAACTGGACAGGGGCATCAATGTGGTCTGACTCCTTTTGTCTAAAAGGCTGAGAAAGATGCCCAGAGCTGCTCTCCTGCACGTTTGCTAACAGAGGTGTTACGCTACTCCGTGAGGAATTTCCTTGTGAGAATAAAGAACGTGACATTTGGACAGTGGGGTGAAGAGAAGACGCCTGCTTCCTGAGAGTCACCTGCCCAGTTGTTTCGTGCCTTGTCTGTGACATGGAAACTGAAATGTTTGTGTCACTGTTACCCATGATTTTTTTTTTCCTATGTCAGACATACAAAGTGCATTCGGTTGTAATGTTTTGAAGTAAATAAAGCATTTTCATCTACTTTTGTTATACTCAATTAACATAATTATGGTGTGTTATGATCTTACAGTAAGTGTTTTCTCCAAGATAAGGAGTCATACAAAGTGACAGTGTGTGGAAATGGAATTGTGAAGCCCGGTACTGCTAGCCTAATAATAATAATAATAATACAGTACACACTCTCCGGAGAATGGCCTAAGTACTATATTGTAGAGGCAGACACTGCCAGCTACTGTGTGTTCTAGCACCTGGCCAGGTAAATTCTGTTGACACTCACTGCTGTAGTATTTCAGGACACAGGTAGATGTGGTAGTTGGATAATGATGGTATCCGGCTCCTTTTCAAGAAGAGAGTCAGCATTTGCCTGACAGAACTTACATCTGGGGCAGGGAGGAGGGGAACCATTCAGGGGAGGACATTTTAGTTTCTGAAGAGATTTGAGACACTTCCACAGCACTGTAATTAAGGGAAGACAATTAAAAACCTTTGTGAGCATAAACGGTGGTAAGTACCCGGGGGAGCTATTAATCCCTTTGACGGCTGGGCCCTGTCAAGGGATTCCAGACAGTCTGTCCTTGCTGAAAACGTTTGGGCTTAACCCTCTTCTTTTAGTAATTCTGTTAAAATATTTCCATGTAGATCTAGCTTAAATTAGACTCTAAAGCAGTTAGACTCTTATGCCCCTTCTGGACTTCCTGCTATTTGGTTAACTGTTTAACTCTATGTTGGTTTTCCCAGCCCTTAGAAAATATATATATATTTTTTTTTTAATTTCTCAAGTATGTTTAGGATCACCGCTCCCCGCTTCCCCCTATAAATCTTTTCTGGCTGCATTTTAGATTTCTCTGTGAACTCTTTTTCTTCCTGAAGGAAGTTTTCTTTTGTGCTGGCCCCTTGGTAGGATATGCTGTTTATCTTCGATGATCTCAATCCAAGTGTCTTGTTGTCCCTGAGAGAGAATCTCACTCCTAAGTTGCTTTCCTTCACCCAACTGAAGCCGTTAGCTCACTCCCTTCTGACTCCCACTGTCGCTTTTGAGAGGTGAGTCACCACCCCAGCTCTTCTTCCTTGTCACTCTCTAACCTACCTTGGTCTTCTGGCTACTTTCTAAAGAAAGCTTTCTTTTTATTTATTCACTGTATCTTTCAAATCATGCCTCCCAATCCCACCCATCTCCCTCCCCCACCCCAAATAAAGCAAAGTAAAATTTAAGAGGAAAAAAGGGGGGGGGGAATGGGAAGGAAAGGGAAAGTCTCATCATGGAAGCTGCAGTGTGACACAGTGAATCACACAGTAAACCCCTGTATCCATACGTCTTTACGTGCAGGCGTTCATCACAAAGAGTCACTGGTCTGGTTCAGGGCACGGGTCTCTGCTGCACCATCAACGCTGGGCCCTCACCGGGACTCTTCCTGCATATCCTGCTTCTGGCCACTTTAAAATGTTTCCCTTTGTCTCTAGTGTCCTTAGGTTTTCATGAACGTGTCACTGTGGGCTTCCTCTTATTTATTTCAGCTGGGACTTGTGCTTCCGCAGTCCGTGGGTTGGCTTTTCATCAACTATGGAAAACTTGAAGCTATTAACACATCAAATATTTCATCTTCGAACTGTCTTTTGACAAATCCAATTAAATGTTAACATCTTTTTGTTCTACTCTCTGTGTGTCTTAATATAGTTCTTGTGTTTTCTCTTTCTTTGTCTTCTGCTCTCTATTCTGGCAATTTCTTCATGTTTATCTTACAGTCACTAATTTTTCTCATCAGCGGATTCCAGTCCCAATTCTAATATATTTTTCAGTTCTGGGTGTTCAACTTAGCTCCTTTTACAAATCTGTGTGGTCATTTTGATACTGTCATACCTTATCCTTATGTACAGTTTCATTTTATTCCTTGGCAACTATCCATCTCAATTTTACAGCCCATATTTCAATACCTACAATGTAGTTTTAATTTTGGAGCTTGCAAATTTGCTGTTACTCGTGATTTCCTGTATTTTTGTGTGGTTTTTACTTTTTAATTGTGAACACATATGGCGGGATATCATGATATGTTAGTGTCGGTCATGAAAGACCTTTCCTTCTTTTTAATGTATCCTGCTGACCAAATCTGTATGCACCCAGCATCCAGAAAGCCTGAGACTCTGAGGGGAGACTGAGTAAAGACGTGCTAGACAGAAAAAAAGTAAAGTATGCATATTTCGGGATAGTAGGGAGACTTGACTTTACATGTAGTTCAGAATTGGATCTTTATAAAAGATTGGCTATTTAAATAGCAGACACAAGACTAAAGGGCTAAACGTGAAAGGGTCATCCATTGTGAGGAATGACTAAAGGAATTATGGATCTAGATTTCATTCAAGAAGCAAGGAAAGACTAGGCCTATAGTATGAGATAGAATAAAGAGAAATAAAGTTACCTATTTTCCTTCACTTCGGCTAAATCCAATCTAAGTTTCTATATACTTTTAATTCAAAGAAGTAAGAAGTAGGCTGATTTCAGAATCTCCTGGCAGAGACATTCTCTTGGCAGGGACATCCTAATTCTTATCATACCATGTAGATGAAAGTTCCATTCTCTGCTGAATTGGTTTTAAGCATTTCCTGAGTGCCTCTCAGGTGGCCTGACATGACTCACCCAATATGGCAGGAGTAGAGGAGCTGGCCAGCCCCGGGAAGAGACATTGAGTTATCTCCACACGCCATCTAGTGGCATACATTCACTGGAACACCTGACTCTCAACTTTCCAGGAGTCACGGTGCTGGACAGAGGCAGGAGCGCATGGGTCTTAAAAAGCTGTATCTATACCATCCTTAGATGAAGATGAAGTGGAGACTCCCAGAAAGGGAGAATTAGTTTCCTCCAGGGACAGGCTCCCACATAGGATGTCTAATCACAAGAGTCTACCTTAAAAACATAATATGGAAAATTCTAAATTCAAAAACCACACAGAAAAGCTTACCACCTCCACAGGAATAGCTCTTGGTGCACATAAAATGATTTGCTAAAAGTTAATTCACCTATGTTCCTTAAGATTTTATTTTTTAAAAATTGAGAACTTCATATATGAGAACTGTACACATATTACTGCTACTCCTCCCTATCCCTTCATGTCCCCCTCCCAAATTTATGATCTCTAATCACTATTGTTATACACTCAGTGCATACGCATGCACACACGCATATAAACCTACTGAGTCCATTTAGCGTTGCTCAGAGGTACATGTGTCCAGGTGCCCCTATTATATTAGCACATCATGCAGACGTATCATTTATAGATTGCAGGGTTTGTGGCTGGGTTGGTTTTTATCTTTCTCCTCTAGTAGCATGAAGAACATCTTCTAGTACCATAAACACTAATCTGTACGAGTCAAGGTTCTAGGTAGACACCAGCTCGACTTCTCCATGTTCAATAACCATGTTATATAGGAACACATAGGGCCTTACCATCAGTTTGTGAAGAGCAACCAATATCCTTGGCAATAGCCTGGCTTGTTTGGGGTGTCCATGGGGCCCCTTTGACCAACAACTTGATTAGATGTTACCCATTCCCAGTACTGGAAGCTTCATTTGGTGACAAGCCACTTGGGGCTCCATCTCCCCTATTTGGTGTTTCCATTAGATTTATTACATGAACATATGTATTTTAAGAAGCTTCTACTGTGTTAAGTTTCCATATAAGTCTTTGACTAGCCCTTAGTTTTAGCTATCTCACCCTGCATTCCCTCCTTACTCCCTTCTTTCCTCCCCTCCCCACTTGATCCTCCCATTCCAGTCTCGTGTGTGTGTGTGTGTGTGTGTGTGTGTGTGTGTGTGTGTGTGTGTTGATTTGAATAAGAATGGCCCCCATAGGCTCACATGTTTGAATGATTAGTGATTAGGGAGTGGCACTCCTTGGAAGGGATTAGGAGGTGTGGTCTGGTTGGGGAAAATATGTAACCAGGGTGGGCTTTGAGGTTTCAAGGACCCAAGCCTGGCCCAGTGTCTCTCTCTTTCTGCTGCCTGCAGACCCTGATGTGGAATTCTCAGCTCCTTCCCCTTCATTGTGTCTGCCATGCTGTGCTGAAACTGTAAGCAATCCCCAATTAAATGTTTTTCTTTATAAGTGTTGCTATGTTCATGGTATCTTTTCACAGCAATAGACCTTTGACTAAGGCAATACCATATTTGTCTTTTGGGGTCTGAGTTACCTCACTCAGGATGATTTTTTTTTCCTAGCTCCATCCATTTACCTGAGAATTTCTTTCTTTCTTTCTTTCTTCCTTCCTTCCTTCCTTCCTTTCTTCCTTTCTTCCTTCCTTCCTTCTAATGGCAGAGTAATATTCTTTTCCATGTAAATATTCAGTGTAAATATACGACTTTTGTTTTTTCTTTCTTTCTTTTTTTTTTCAAGGCAGGGTTTCTCTGTGTAGTTTTGGTGCCTGTCTTGGATTTTGCTCTGTAGACCAGGCTGGCCTCGAACTCACAGAGATCCACCTGGCTCTGCCTCCCAAGTGATGGGATTAAAGGCGTGTGCCACCACCAGCCAGTGTACCACATTTTTTAAAGTACAGTCATCCATTGACAGGCATCTAGGCTATTTCAATTTTCTGGCTATTATGAATAAAGCAGCAATGAACATGGACGAGCAAGTGTCTCTGTAGTAGGATATAGAATTTTTGGGGTTTATGCGCAAGAGTGGTATAGCTGGATCTTGAGGTAGATCTATTTCCATCTTCCTGAGGAACTGCCATGCTGATTCCCATAGTGGCTGTACAAATTTTCACTCCCACCAGCAATGGATGAGTGTTCCCCTTACTCCATATCCTCACCAGCATCAGATGTCATATTGACCTTGGCCATTCTGACTGGTGCAAGGTGAAATCTCAAAGTTGTTTTGATTTGAATTTCCCTAATGACTAAGGATGTTGAACATTAAGTGTTTCTCAGCCATTTATGTTTCATCTTTTTAGAACTCTCTGTTTAGATCTGTACCCCATTTTTAATTGGGTTATTTGGGGTTTTTTATTTTTAGATCTTTATATATTTTAGGTATTAGCCCTCTATCCTATGTGTAGTTGGTAGAAATCTTTTCCTATTCTGTAGGCTGCTTCTTTATCCAAATGATGGTGTCTTTTGCCATGCAGAAGCTTCTGCTTCTCAGTTTCATGAGATCCCATTTATTAATTGTTGATCTTAGTGCCTGTGCTATTGGTGTTCTGTTTAGAAAGTCTTTGCCTTTTCTGGCACTGCTCTGGTGACCAAGAACCTGAAGCTAGAAAGGCTGGAGACCTAGAGGAAAACCAAATACTACTTTTCTGCTAAAGAAATAGCAATAAAACAACTCCTAAAGGCATTCTGCTGTGCTCATAGATCAGTGCCTTGCTCAGCCATCATCAGAGCATCTTCCTCCTGCAGTAGATGGGAACAAGTACAGAGAACCACAACTGGACAGTGTGTGGAGAGTGAGAAACCTTGAAACACTCAGTCCTAAATGGGATGTCAGCATCAAATCCCTCCCCTCAGGGCTCAGGCAACTAAATATTGTAAGAGCCAGTGGTGATGGAAGACACCAAAGAAACAAGGCCTTCAAGACACAACAGAGTGGATGATGCACAGTATCCACACAGGTCTGAGCCAGATGGGGTCTCAGTGCTGAGTGGGGAAGTGGACAGAAGCTGTCTCCAACTGACAACCACTCTCGAGGGAAAAATTAATTTTATCCAGTGGAATCTCACTGGGTATACAACCCACACTGAAGGGCGGGCCCCACGCCCAGCAGTACAAAGTCAGTGGAATTTTGGGAGACTTTTTTGTTTTGTTTTGTTTTTTTGGTCTCATAATGCTTTGGGCATTTTATTTTTAAACGTTACAGGTCTTTGCTTATATATTATGATTTCTGGTTTTGTGTGTTTATGGAATTTCTCTGTGTATGAATGTATGTGGCTATGCATCTCTCTGTATTTCTTGGGCTTTTTCTTTGGCTCTTTTTTCTGTTTCTTTGTTTGTCTTGTCCTCTTCTGGTTTGTTTGGTTTTTAATTTATCTTATTTTATTATTTTTCTAGATGCCTGTTTGTTTTCCAATGAGAGAAGAAAAAGGGGTTTTGATTTGGGTGGGTGGGTAGTGGAGAGGATCTGGGAATAATTGGGGAAGGGGAAATCATAACCAGAGTATATTGTATGAAAAAATCTATTTTCAATTAAAAGAGAATAACATTAAAATAATCTTTTGGTTACACATGGTAGAAAGCCAATTCAGGTTAACTTTTTTTAACAGAAGGGTTGGAAATGGCTTATTAGAAAGATCCTGGTGTGACCTGAGGAGTGGAAGGTCTATAGGAGCTGGTCACTAGCAGTCTAAGAGGAACTTTACTTAAGAGAGCAATCCTAGGCTGTGATCTACCCATATTGAGTCACATGTTCATATTTTAGATAATCATGGTGATCATAAACAGGCAAATCCACTCATGACCAGGATTGTCACCCAAAGGCCCCAGTAGCGAATGCTTTTGGAACTACTGTGTGGCACTGGAACTTTGGGAGACAGTGTCCTCTGGGAATTGTCCTTTGATCATTAGGGGTTTCCTTTAAGGGAATTGTGGGTGCTTAGCATTTCTTTGCTTCCTCATGATGTAGGCAGCTTTTGCACAGCCATGAGTTCCTATCATGATGTTCTGGTCATCAAAGCAAGGGGGCCGGCCAATTGACCATGGGCTGGAACTTCAAAAAGTATGAGCCCAATAAACCTTTTCCCTTTATAAGTTCATAATTACTAGTATTTTCATTATTGTGATGGTGATCTAACTATCACAGTAGGACATAAACACTTGTCCAAAGGAGGTTAAGGATATCAATAGAAACGGCAAAGACACAGCACGTGTACAATAACAGTTGTCCACTCTGTATCCATATCTCCTGTGGTCATAAAAGCATGGAAAAGCAGCCCTCCAGCTCCTTTCTGCTGCCAGACTTCTCAGACAGAGAGCATCCACACCCAGGGCTCCATGGAGACTGTTGTCACTGCAGCTCAGTGACAAATGCCGCCAAAGCCTTCTGCACACCTACACACCTTCACGGTGTCACTCAGCTTAGTCTGAATTTAGAAACCCAATCCCGTCACCACCTTAGTTAGAGAGGCCCTTTAATCTCTTCTCTTGATTGTTCCGGCTTCTTCGTCTCTCCTCTCCTACCTCGGGCTTCATCTCCTACATATTTATTGTGTGCTTTGTTGTCAGAGTAGCTAGATGGTTTTGGACAAATACTGGATTTTGGGCAAGATGTCTTCTGCTTTCCCAAGTCCCATAGAACAGGGGTACTGTTTGTTTCTCTCTTTCTATGGACCGTTTGTGCCCCCAACCTTGGTCCTCTGTTCATATGTTGGAACACTAATCCTGGATGTCATGGTTGTGGTCTTTGGATATGTAGACCTTTGAGAGGTGTTCTTGTTCCCTTCTGTTGTGATAAAGTTCTCAGACCAAAATCAACTTAGGGAAGGAACAGATTTATTTTGCTTACACTTCCACATCACAGTCCATCCCTGAGGGAAGTCAGGGCAGGAACTCAAAAGAGGAGCTTGAAGACAGAAACTATAGAGAACACTGCTTTTTGACTCACTGTCAGGATCATGCTAGCTCTTATACTGCCCAGGAGCACCCAACCAAGTCATGGTGATATCCTCAGTGGTCGAGCCCTCCTACATCAGCTAACGATCAAGACCATTCTCCACAGACATGCTCACAAACCAATTTTACCCCTTGTCTGAGGACTTAGAATCTGTCAAATTGACCATTAAAGCTAGCCAGGACAGGAGGTAACTAAGTCATGATGGTGGAGACAGGAAAAAAGCTTATTGTCTCTTTGTCACAGAAGGACACAGCAACAGAGCATCCATCTATGACTGGAAAAAATCCTTCACCAGAAACGGATGTACTGACACCTTTGCCCTGGATATTCTAGCTTATAAAACTGTGGGAAATAAACTTACAAAGTTTAGGACATAGAATCTGTGACATTTTTGATCCAGCAACCTAGAACGACAAATACAGTCACCCACCCATGTAGTCTTTTCAGCACATGTAGGAAAGGCATCCTGAGTCCACGAGAGTGTGAGGTTTGTTGTGCTACACTCCAGTGTCAAAGCGAGTGATCTGCACCTTGTATTCCCCTCTCTGGCTTGTATCCTTTTATTTTTCTTCTCAGAGATGAATGGCATCTTTGTGTTTTCTTTTCTCGCGTGGAGGACACACTTGGACAGAATTCTTCCTGGGTGTCTCAGCTTTAGAGCAGAGCTTCATTCTCTCACATGCTTATGAGAAACCCCGTATTGGGAAGGGGTTTTATCCATTGGTGAGTTCCCTCCCATGGAACTGCTATAATTACAACATATATGACTTAACTA